>NC_057810.1:605204644-605504644 GCF_018294505.1 Triticum aestivum | reverse complement strand
GACAAGGAGAGGGGGGTGGCGCCCCCCCCCCTTCCTTCCTCTCTCCCTCCTCTTTCCCCCTCCCAAGTCCTAATCCAACTAGGAAAGGGGGGAGTCCTACTCCCGGTGGGAGTAGGACTCCTCCCGGCGCGCCTCTCCCCTTGGCCGGCCGCACCCCCCTTGCTCCTTTATATACGGGGGTAGGGGCACCCTAGACACAACAATTGATCATTGATCTCTTAGCCGTGTGCGGTGCCCCCCTCCACCATAGTCCACCTCGATAATACTGTAGTGGTGCTTAGGCGAAGCCCTGCGTCGGTAGAACATCAACATTGTCACCACGCCGTCGTGCTGACGAAACTCTCACTCAACACTCGGCTGGATCGGAGTTTGAGGGACGTCATCGGGCTGAACGTGTGCTGAACTCGGAGGTGTCGTACGTTCGGTACTTGATCGGTTGGATCGTGAAGATGTACGACTACATCAACCGCGTTGTGCTAACGCTTCCGCTTACGGTCTACGAGGGTACGTAGACAACACTCTCCCCTCTCGTTGCTATGCATCACCATGATCTTGTGTGTGCGTAGGAATTTTTTTGAAATTACTACGTTCCCCAACAGTGGCATCCGAGCCTGGTTTATGCATAGATGTCATATGCACGAGTAGAACACAAGTGAGTTGTGGGCGATATAAGTCATACTGCTTACAAGCATGTCATACTTTTGTTCAGCGGTATTGTGAGATGAAGCGGCCCGAACCGACATTACGCGTACGCTTACGCGAGACTGGTTTCACCGCCACGAGCACTAGTTTCTTAAAGGTGACTGGCGGGTGTCTGTCTCTCTCACTTTAGTTGAACCGAGTGTGGCTACGCCCGGTCCTTGCGAAGGTTAAAACAGCACCAACTTGACAAACTATCGTTGTGGTTTTTGATGCGTAGGTAAGAACGGTTCTTGCTCAGCCCTTAGCAACCATGTAAAATTTGCAACAACAAAGTAGAGGACGTCTAACTTGTTTTTGCAGGGCATGCTGTGATGTGATATCGTCAAGACATGATGCTAAATTTTATTGTATGAGATGATCATGCTTTGTAACCGAGTTATCGGCAACTGGCACGAGCCATATGGTTGTCGCTTTATTGTATGCAATGCAATCGCCCTGTAATGCTTTACTTTATCACTAAGCGGTAGCGATAGTTGTGGAAGCATAAGATTGGCGAGACGACAACGATGCTATGATGGAGATCAAGGTGTCGCACCGGTGACGATGGTGATCATGACGGTGCTTCGGAGATGGAGATCACAAGCACAAGATGATGATGGCCATATCATATCACTTATATTGATTGCATGTGATGTTTATCTTTTATGCATCTTATCTTGCTTTGATTGACAGTGGCATTATAAGATGATCGCTCACTAAATTTCAAGATAAAAGTGTTCTCCCTGGGTATGCACCGTTGCCAAAGTTCGTCGTGCCCAGACACCACGTGATGATCGGGTGTGATAAGCTCTACGTCCATCTACAATGGGTGCAAGCCAGTTTTGCACATGCAGAATACTCAGGTTAAACTTGACGAGCCTAGCATATGCAGATATGGCCTCGGAACACTGAGACCGAAAGGTCGAGCGTGAATCATATAGTAGATATGATCAACATAGTGATGTTCACCATTGAAAACTACTCCATTTCACGTGATGACCAGTTATGGTTTAGTTGATTTGGATCACGTGATCACTTATATTATTAGAGGGATGTCTATCTAAGTGGGAGTTCTTAAGTAATATGATTAATTGAACTTAAATTTATCATGAACTTAGTCCCGATAGTATTTTGCATGTCTATCAATAACTTGCATTGTTGCTTCCCTATGTTTTTATATATGTTCCTAGAGAATACTATGTTGAAAGATGTTAGTAGCAATGATGCGGATTCGATCCATGATCTAAGGATTATCCTCGTTGCTGAAAAGAAAAATTATGTCCTTGATGCACCGCTAGGTGACAAACCTATTACAGGAGCAGATGCAGACGTTATGAACGTTTGGGTAGCTCAATATGATGACTACTTGATAGTTTTGTGCACCATGCTTTATGGCTTAGAACCGGGACTACAAAACATTTTTGAAACATCATGGAATATATAAGATGTTTCAAGAGATGAAATTGGTATTTCAGACTCATGCCCGTGTCAAGAGG
Organism: Triticum aestivum; assembly: GCF_018294505.1. Lineage (NCBI taxonomy): Eukaryota > Viridiplantae > Streptophyta > Magnoliopsida > Poales > Poaceae > Triticum > Triticum aestivum. The sequence continues at coordinate 605,502,467 of NC_057810.1, read as the reverse complement.
TATGAGACCTTTGACAAATACTTCACCTAAAAGATGGAGGAGAATTGCTCAACTAGTGAGAAAGTACTTAGATTGTCTGAGTACTACAATCGCTTGAATCAAGTGGGAGTTAATCTTCTAGATAAGATAGTGATTGGCAGAATTCTCTAGTCACCATCACCAAGTTACTGGAACTTCGTGATGAACTATAATACAAGGGATGACGAAAATGATTCCCGAGATCTTCATGATGCTGAAATCGACGAAGGTAGAAATCAAGAAAGAGCATCAAGTGTTGATGATTGACAAGACCACTAGTTTCAAGAAAAGGGCAAAGGGAAAGAAAGGGAAACTTCAAGTAGAATGGCAAGCAAGTTGTCACTCCCATGAAGAATCCCAAAAGCTGGACCAAAGCATGAGACTAAGTGATTATACTGCAAAGGAAATGGTCACTAGAAGCGGAAATGCCCTGAATATTTGGTGGATAAGAAGGATGGCAAAGTGAACAAGGGTATATTTGATATACAGGTTATTGATGTGTACCTTACTAGTGTTTATAGTAGCCCCTGGTTATTTGATACTTGTTCGGTTGCTAAGATTAGTAACTCAAAAAGGGGGTTACAGAATAAACAGAAACTAGTTGAGGGTGAAGTGATGATGTGTGTTGGAAGTGGTTCCAAGATTGATATGATCAGCATCATACACTCCCCATACTTTTGATATTAGTGTAGAACCTAAATAAATGTTATTTGGTGTTTGCGTTGAGCATAAATATGATTAGATCATGTTTGTTGTGATATGATTATTCATCTAAAACAAAGAATAAATTGTTATCCTGTTTACATGAATAAAACCTTCTATGGTCATACACCCAATGTTGATGGTTTATTGAATCTTGATCGTAGTAATACACATATTCATAATATTGATGCCAAAAGATGCAAAGTTAATAATGATAGTGCAACTTATTTGTGGCACTGCCGTTTAGGTCATATCGGTGTAAAGCACATGAAGAAACTCCATAAAAATGGACTTTTGGAATCACTTGATTATGAATCATTTGATGCTTGCGAACCGTGCCTTTTGGTTTACCTTGTGTGCCAACATGCTATTCAAATGGTTGTGATGTAGTATGATAGGATGGTATCCTCCTTTGAATGATTCGAGTGACTTGGCTTGGCACATGTTCATGCATGTAGTTGAAATAAAATCAACATAGCCTCCACGATAATTATGTTCATCGTGATTTATATTCTACTCATGCTTGCACTCATTGTTGGTTAATCCTGATGCATGTTTATGACTGTGTCGCTCTCTAGTTGGTCGCTTCCCAGTCTTTTTCTAGCCATCACTTGTACTAAGCGGGAATACTGCTTGTGCATCCACTTCCATAAACCCCAAAGTTGTTCCATATGAGTCCACTATAGCTACCTATATGCGGTAATTACCACCGTTCCAAGTAAATTTGCATGTGCCAAACTCTAAATCTTCAAATGAAATTCGGTTTTGTATGCACGAATCGCTCATGTAGCAACTAGGGCTATCTATATCTTCCATGCTAGGTGGGTTATTCTCACGATGAGTTGACTCCGCTCATCATTCACGAGAAAATGGCCGGTAACCAGGATGCCCAGTCCCATGCTCAAATCAAATCAAAACTCCCCCGGGATTGTTGTTAGTAAGACGGTACCCGTTGTTTCGGACCAGCCGTGGAATGTGCTTGTTGGTGGTGGGGGAGTATAAACTTTACCATTCTATTTGGGAACCGCCTATAATGTATGTAGCATGAAATATACCGAGATCTCTTGGTTGTTATGTTCACAAAGAAAGTATGCCGCTCAAAATATTATTTATCTCGGTTTCAAAACTCGAGCTCTGGCACCTCTGCAAATCTCTGATTCCCTCTGCGAAGGGCCTATATATTTACTTCTATGCTAAGTCATCATCCTCTTATAAAAAGCACCAGTTAGAGAGCGCTACCGTCATTTGTATGCATTGTTATTAATTGGTACCGAGTATGACTATGACTAGATCTCTTTTGCCATGAATTACAATATCTAGTCAGTCCTTGATCTTCAGGGGTGCTCTGCATCTATGTCTTGAAGTCTCATAAAGGGCTAGCGAGATACCATCTTGTTATATTATATCATGATTGTTTTGAGAAAGTGTTGTCATCCGAGATTTATTATTATTACTCGCTAGTTGATTATGCCATTGACATGAGTAAATGTGAGACCTAAATGTTATTGTGAATATGGTTAGTTCATAATATTTGCTGAAAACTTGAATGTCGGCTTTACATATTTGCAACAACAAGATCCAACAGAGTTTGTAAAAAATTTCTTTATCACTTTCAGTTTGTCAACTGAATTGCTTGAGGACAAGCAATGGTTAAGCTTGGGGGAGTTGATACGTTTCCAACGTATCTACTTCTCAAAACTCTATTCCCCTTGTTTTGGACTCTAATTTGCATGATTTGGATGGAACTAACCCAGACTGATGCTGTTTTCAGCAGAATTGCCATGGTGTTATTTTTGTGCAGAAATAAAAGTTCTCGGAATGACCTGAAACTTCACAGAGTACTTTTTGGAATTAATAAAAATACTGGCGAAAGAATCAGCCGAAGTGGGCCCACACCCTGTGTTGTAAAAATGCCCTAGAGGCAATAATAAAATGGTTATTATTATATTTCTTTGTTCATGATAATTGTCTGTTATTCATGCTATAATTGTGTTATCCGGAAATCGTAATACACGTGTGAATACATAGACCACAACATGTCCCTAGTGAGCCTCTAGTTGACTAGCTCGTTGATCAACAGATAGTCATGGTTTCCTGACTATGGGCATTGGATGTCATTGATAACGGGATCACATCATTAGGAGAATGATGTGATGGACAAGACCCAATCCTAAGCATAGCTCAAAGATCGTGTAATTCGTTTTGCTAGAGCTTTTCCAAATGTCAAGTATCATTTCCTTAGACCATGAGATTGTGCAACTCCCGGATACCGTAGGAGTGCTTTGGGTGTACCAAACGTCACAACGTAACTGGGTGACTATAAAGGTGCACTACGGGTATCTCCGAAAGTGTATGTTGGGTTGGCACAAATCGAGACTAGGATTTGTCACTCCATATGACGGAGAGGTATCTCTGGGCCCACTCGGTAATGCATCATCATAATGAGCTCAATGTTACCAAGTGTCTGGTCACGGGATCATGCATTACGGTACGAGTAAAGTGACTTGCCGGTAACGAGATTAAACGAGGTATTGGGATACCGAAGATCGAATCTCGGGCAAGTAACATATCGATTGACAAAGGGAATTGTATACGGGATTGATTGAATCCTAGACATCGTGGTGCATCCGAGGAGATCATCGAGGAGCATGTGGGAGCAAACATGGGTATCCAGATCCTGGTGTTGGTTATTGACCGGAGAGTCGTCTCGGTCATGTCTGCGCGTCTCCCGAACCCGTAGGGTCTACACACTTAAGGTTCGGTGACGCTATGGTTATAGAGATATTAGTATGCAGTAACCTGAAAGTTGTTCGGAGTCCCGGATGAGATCTCGGATGTCACGAGGAGTTCTGGAATGGTCCGAAGGTGAAGAATTATATATAGGAAGTCAGGTTTCAGCCATCGGGAAAGTTTCGGGGGTCACCGGTATTGTACCGGGACCACCGGAAGGGTCCCGGGGGTCCACCGGGTGGGGCCACCTATCCTGGAGGGCCCCATGGGCTGAAGTGGGAGGGGAACCAGCCCCTGGTGGGCTGGTGTGCCCCCCCTTGCCCCCCCTGCGCCTAGGGTTGGAAACCCTAGGGGTGGGGGCGCCTCCACCTAGCTTGGGGGGCAAGTTTCCCCCTGGCCGCCGCCCCCCTTGGAGATTGGATCTCCTAGGGCCGGCGCCCCCCTCCCCCTATGGGGCTATATAAAGAGGGGGGAGGGAGGGCAGCCGCACCCATGCTCTTGGCGCCTCCCTCTCCCTCTGCAACACCTCTCCCTCTCGTAGAGCTTGGCAAAGCCCTGCCGAGATCGCTGCTGCATCCACCACCACGCCGTCGTGCTGCTGGATCTTCATCAACCTCTCCTTTCCCCTTGCTGGATCAAGAAGGAGGAGACGTCTTCCCAACCGTACGTGTGTTGAACGCGGAGGTGCTGTCCGTTCAGCACTAGGATCATTGGTGATTTGGATCACGACGAGTACGACTCCCTCAACCCCGTTCTCTTGAACGCTTCCGCTCGCGATCTACAAGGGTATGTAGATGCACTCCTCTCTCTCATTGCTAGATGAACTCCATAGATTGATCTTGGTGAAGCGTAGAATTTTTTTTATTTTCTACAACGTTCCCCAACAGTGGTATCAGAGCTAGGTCTATGCGTAGTTTCTATGCACGAGTAGAACACAAACTTGTTGTGGGCGTAGATGTTTTCAATTTTCTTGCCACTACTAGTCTTATCTTGCTTCGGCAGCATTATGGGATGAAGCGGCCCGGACCGACCTTACACGTACGCTTACGTGAGACAGGTTCCACCGACTGACATGCACTAGTTGCATAAGGTGGCTAGCGGGTGTCTGTCTCTCCCACTTTAGTTGGAGCGGATTCGATGAAAAGGGTCCTTATGAAGGGTAAATAGAAATTGGCATATCACGTTGTGGCTTTCACGTAGGTAAGAAAACATTCTTGCTAGAACCCTATTGCAGCCACGTAAAACATGCAACAACAATTAGAGGACGTCTAACTTGTTTTTGCAGCATATGCCTTGTGATGTGATATGGCCAAAAGTTTTGATGAATGATATATATGTGATGTATGAGATCATGTTCTTGTAATAGGAATCACGACTTGCATGTCGATGAGTATGACAACCGGCAGGAGCCATAGGAGTTGTCTTAATTATTGTATGACCTGCGTGTCAGTGAATAAATGCCATGTATTTACTTTACTTTATTGCTAAACCATTAGCCATAGTAGTAGAAGTAATAGTTGGCGAGCAACTTCATGGAGACACAATGATGGAGATCATGATGATGGAGATCATGGTGTCATGCCGGTGACGAAGATGATCATGGCGCCCCGAAGATGGAGATCAAAGGAGCTATATGATATTGGCCATATCATGTCACTATTTGATTGCATGTGATGTTTATCATGTTTTACATCTTATTTGATTAGAACGACGGTAGCTTAAATAAGATGATCCCTCACAATAATTTCAAGAAAGTGTTCCCCCTAACTGTGCACCGTTGCGAAGGTTCGTTGTTTCGAAGCACCACGTGATGATCGGGTGTTATAGATCCTAACGTTCGAATACAACGGGTGTAAGCCAGATTTACACACGAAATACAGTTACATTGACTTGACGAGCCTAGCATGTACAGACATGGCCTCGGAACACGGAAGACCGAAAGGTCGAGCATGAGTCGTATAGAAGATACGATCAACATGAAGATGTTCACCGATGTCGACTAGTCCGTCTCACGTGATGATCGGACATGGCCTAGTTGACTCGGATCATGTTTCACTTAGATGACTAGAGGGATGTCTGTCTGAGTGGGAGTTCATTGAATAATTTGATTAGATGAACTTAATTATCATGAACTTAGTCTAAAATCTTTACAAAAAATGTCTTGTAGATCAAATGGCCAACGCTCATGTCCACCTCAACTTCAACGCATTCCTAGAGAAAACCAAGCTGAAAGATGATGGCAGCAACTATACGGACTAGGTCCGAAACCTGAGGATCATCCTCATAGCTGCAAAGAAAGATTATGTCTTAGAAGCACCTCTAGGTGAAGCACCCATCCCAAAGAACCAAGACGTTATGAACGCTTGGCAGTCTCGTGCTGATGATTACTCCCTCGTTTAGTGCGGCATGCTTTACAGTTTAGAACCGGGGCTCCAAAAGCGCTTTGAGCAACACGGAGCATATGAGATGTTCGAAGAGCTGAAAATGGTTTTCCAAGCTCATGCCCGGGTTGAGAGATATGAAGTCTCCGACAAGTTCTTCAGTTGTAAGATGGAGGAAAATAGTTCTGTCAGTGAGCACATACTCAAAATGTCTGTGTTGCACAACCGCTTGACTCAGCTGGGAGTTAATCTCCCGGATGACGCGGTTATTGACAGAATCCTTCAGTCACTTCCACCGAGCTACAAGAGCTTTGTGATGAACTTCAATATGCAGGGGATGGAAAAGACCATTCCTGAGGTATATTCAATGCTGAAATCAGCGGAGGTAGAGATCAAAAAGGAACATCAAGTGTTGATGGTGAATAAAACCACTAAGTTCAAGAAAGGCAAGGGTAAGAAGAACTTCAAGAAGGACGGCAAGGGAGTTGCCGCGCCCAGTAAGCTAGTTACCGGGAAGAAGTCAAAGAATGGACCCAAGCCTGAGACTGAGTGCTTTTATTGCAAGGGAAGCGGACACTGGAAGCGGAACTGCCACAAATACTTAGCGGACAAGAAGGTCAGCAACACCAAAGGTATATGTGATATACATGTAACTGATGTGTACCTTAACAGTACTCGTAGTAGCTCCTGGGTATTTGATACCGGTGCGGTTGCTCATATTTGTAACTCAAAGCAGGAGCTGCGGAATAAGCGGAGACTGGCGAAGGACAAGGTGACGATGCACGTCGGGAACGGTTCCAAGGTCGATGTGATCGCCGTCGGCACGCTACCTCTACATTTACCTACGGGATTAGATTTAAACCTCAATAATTGTTATTTAGTGCCAGCTTTGAGCATGAACATTGTATCTGGATCTCGTTTAATATGAGATGGCTACTCATTTAAATCCGAGAATAATGGTTGTTCTATTTATATGAGAGATATGTTTTATGGTCATGCCCCGATGGTCAATGGTTTGTTCTTAATGAATCTCGAACGTGATGTTACACATATTCATAGTGTGAATACCAAAAGATGTAAAGTTGATAATGATAGTCCCACATACTTGTGGCACTGCCGCCTTGGTCACATTGGTGTCAAGCGCATGAAGAAGCTCCATGCTGATGGACTTTTAGAGTCTCTCGATTATGAATCATTTGACACATGCGAACCATGCCTCATGGGCAAAATGACCAAGACTCCATTCTCCGGAACAATGGAGCGAGCAACCAACTTATTGGAAATCATACATACTGATGTGTGCGATCCAATGAGTGTTGAGGCTCGCGGAGGATATCGTTGTGTTCTCACTCTCACTGACGACTTGAGTAGCTACGGGTATGTCTACTTGATGAAACACAAGTCTGAGACCTTTGAAAAGTTCAAAGAATTTCAGAATGAGGTAGAGAATCAACGTGACCGAAAGATAAATTTCTTACGATCAGATCGTGGAGGAGAATATTTAAGTCACGAATTTGGTACGCACTTAAGGAAATGTGGACTCGTTTAACAACTCACGCCGCCTGGAACACCTCAGCGTAACGGTGTGTCCGAACGTCGTAATCACACTTTATTGGATATGGTGCAATCTATGATGTCTCTTACCGATTTACTGCTATCTTTTTGGGGATACGCTCTAGAGACAGCTACATTCACTTTAAATAGGGCACCGTCTAAATCCGTTGAGACAACACCGTATGAATTATGGTTTGGGAAGAAACCTAAGCTGTCGTTTCTAAAAGTTTGGGGATGTGATGCTTATGTCAAGAAACTCCAACCTGAAAAGCTCGAACCCAAGTCGGAAAAATGCGTCTTCATAGGATACCTTAAGGAAACCATTGAGTATACCTTCTACCTCAGATCCGAAGGCAAGATTTTTGTTGCCAAGAACGGGTCCCTTCTGGAGAAAGAGTTTCTCTCGAGAGAAGTAAGTGGGAGGAAAGTGGAACTTGATGAAGTACTACCTCTTGAACCGGTAAGTAGCGCAACTCAGGAAGATGTTCCTGTGGTGCCAGCACCAACTAAAGAGGAAGTTAATGATGATGATCAAGATACTTCGGATCAAGTTACTACTAAACTTCATAGGTCCACGAGGACACGTTCCACACCAGAGTGGTATGGCAACCCTGTCCTGGAAATCATGTTGTTAGACAACGGTGAACCTTCGAACTATGAAGAAGCGATGGCGGGCCCAGATTCCAACAAATCGCTTGAAGCCATGCAATCCGAGATAGGGTCCATGTATGAAAATGAAGTATGGACTTTGACAGACTTGCCCGATGATCGGCGAGCGATAGAAAACAAATGGATCTTTAAGAAGAAGACGAACGAGGATGGTAATGTTACCATCTATAAAGCTCGACTTGTCGCTAAGGGTTATCGACAAGTTTAAGGGGTTGACTACGATGAGACATTCTCTCTGGTAGCAAAGCTAAAGTCCGTCCGAATCATGTTAGCAATTGCTGCATACTATGATTATGAGATATGGCAAATGGACATCAAAACGGCATTCCTTAACGGCCATCTTAAGGAAGAACTGTGTATGATGCAGCCGGAAGGTTTTGTCGACCCTGAGAATGCTAACAAGGTATGCAAACTCCAGCGATCCATTTAAGGGCTGGTGCAAGCATCTCGGAGTTGGAACATTCGCTTTGATGAGATGATCAAAGCATTTGGGTTTATGCAGACTTATGGAGAAGCCTGCGTTTACAAGAAAGTGAGTGGGAGCTCTATAGCATTTCTCATATTATATGTAGATGACATACTTTTGATTGGAGATGACATAGAACTTTTGGACAGCGTTAAGGCCTACTTGAATAAGTGTTTTTCAATAAAGGACCTTGGAGAAGCTGCTTACATACTAGGCATCAATATCTATAGGGATAGATCGAGACGCCTCATAGGTCTTTCACAAAGCACATACCTTGATAAGATATTGAAGAAGTTCAATATGGATCAGTCTAAGAAGGGGTTCTTGCCTGTGTTGCAAGGTGTGAAGTTGAGCTCAGCTCAATGCCCGACCATGGTAGAAGATAGAGAAAAGATGAGTTTCATCCCCTATGCCTCAGCTATAGGGTCTATTATGTATGCCATGCTGTGTACCAGACCTGATGTAAACCTTGTCGTAAGTTTGGTAGGAAGGTACCAAAGTAATCCTGGCATGGAACACTGGACAGTGGTCAAGAACATCCTAAAGTACCTGAAAAGGATTAAGGATATGTTTCTCGTTTATGGAGGTGACGAAGAGCTCGTCGTAAAGGGTTACGTCGACGCTAGCTTCGACACAGATCTGGATGACTCTAAGTCACAAACCGGATACGTGTATATTTTGAATGGTGGGGCAGTAAGCTAGTGCAGTTGCAAGCAAAGTGTCATGGCGGGATCTACATGTGAAGCAGAGTACATGGCAGCCTCAGAGGCAGCGCATGAAGCAATCTGGGTGAAGGAGTTCATCACCGACCTAGGAGTCATACCCAATGCGTCGGGGCCGATCACACTCTTCTGTGATAACACTGGAGCTATTGCACTTGCCAAGGAGCCCAGGTTTCACAAGAAGACCAGGCACATCAAGCGTCGCTTCAACTCCATTCGTGAAAATGTTCAAGATGGAGACATAGATATTTGTAAAGTACATACCGACCTGAATGTAGCAGATCCGTTGACTAAACCTCTCCCCAGAGCAAAACATGATCAACACCAAAACTCTATGGGTGTTCGATTCATCACAATGTAACTAGATTATTGACTGTGGTGCAAGTGGGAGACTGTTGGAAAAATGCCCTAGAGGCAATAATAAAATGGTTATTATTATATTTTTTTGTTCATGATAATTGTCTATTATTCATGCCATAATTGTGTTATCCGGAAATCGTAATACACGTGTGAATACATAGACCACAACATGTCCCTATTGAGCCTCTAGTTGACTAGCTCATTGATCAACAGATAGTCATGGTTTCCTGACTATGGGCATTGGATGTCATTGATAATGGGATCACATCATTAGGAGAATGATGTGATGGAAAAGACCCAATCCTAAGCATAGCTCAAAGATCGTGTAGTTCGTTTTGCTAGAGCTTTCCGAAATGTCAAGTATCATTTCCTTAGACCATGAGATTGTGCAACTCCTGGATACCGTAGGAGTGCTTTGGGTGTACCAAACGTCACAACATAACTGGGTGACTATAAAGGTGCACTACGGGTATCTCCGGAAGTATCTGTTGGGTTGGCACGAATCGAGACTCGGATTTGTCACTCCGTATGATGGAGAGGTATCTCTGGGCCCACTCGGTAATGCATCATCATAATGAGCTCAATCTGACCAAGTGTCTGGTCATGGGATCTTGCATTACGGTATGAGTAAAGTGACTTGCCGGTAACGAGATTAAACGAGGTATTGGGATACCGACGATCGAATCTCGGGCAAGTAACGTATCGATTGACAAAGGGAATTGTATACGGGATTGATTGAATCCTCGACATCGTGGTTCATCCGATGAGATCATCGACGAGCATGTGGGAGCCAACATGGGTATCAAGATCCTGCTGTTGGTTATTGACCGGAGAGTCGTCTCGGTCATGTCTGCGTGTCTCCCGAACCCGTAGGGTTTACACACTTAAGGTTCGGTGACGCTAGGGTTGTAGAGATATTAGTATGCAGTAACCCGAAAGTTTTTAGGAGTCCCGGATGAGATCCCGGACGTCACGAGGAGTTTTGAAATGGTCCGGAGGTGAAGAATTATATATAAGAAGTCAGGTTTCGGCCATCGGGAAAGTTTCGGGTCACGGGTATTGTACCGGGACCACCGGAAGGGTCCCGGGGGTCCACCGGGTGGGGCCACCTATCCCGGAGGGCCCCATGGGCTGAAGTAGGAGGGGAACCAGCCCCTAGTGGGCTGGTGCGCCCCCCCTTGGGCCCCCGTGCGCCTAGGGTTGGAAACCCTAGGGGTGGGGGCGCCTCCACCTGGCTTGGGAGGCAAGTTTTCCCCCTGGCCGCCGCCCCCCCTTGGAGATTGGATCTCCTAGGGCCGGCGCCCCCCCCCTAGGGGGCCTATATAAAGAGGGGGGAGGGAGGGCAGACGCACCCATGCTCTTGGCACCTCCCTCTCCCTCTGCAACACCTCTCCCTCTCGTAGAGCTTGGTGAAGCCCTGCCGAGATCTCTGCTGCATCCACCACCACGCCGTCGTGCTGCTCGATCTTCATCAACCTCTCCTTTTCCCTTGTTGGATCAAGAAGGAGGAGACGTCTTCCCAACCGTACGTGTGTTGAACACGGAGGTGCTGCCCGTTCAGCACTAGGATCATCGGTGATTTGGATCACGACGAGTACGACTCCCTCAACCCCGTTCTCTTGAACACTTCCGCTCACTATCTACAAGGGTATGTAGATGCACTCCTCTCTCTTGTTGCTATATGAACTCCATAGATTGATCTTGGTGAAGCGTAGAATTTTTTTTATTTTCTGCAATGTTCCCCAACACCCTGGCCACGAGGGTGGGCGGCGTGCCCTCCTGTCTCATGGACCTCCTGGATCTCCACCGGCCTCAACTACAACTCCATATATTCACGTTCGGGGAGAAAAAAATCAGAGAGAAGGATTCATCGCGTTTTATGATACGAAGCCACCGCCAAGCCCTGTTCTTCCTCGGCAGGGCTGATCTGGAGTCCGTTCGGGGCTCCGGAGAGGGGAATCCATCGCCATCGTCATCATCAACCATCCTCCATCACCAATTTCATGATGCTCACCATCGTGCGTGAGTAATCCCATCGTAGGCTTGCTGGAGGAGATGGGTTGGATGAGATTTACGATGTAATCGAGTTAGTTTTGTTAGGGTTTGATCCCTAGCATCCATTATGTTCTAAGATTGATGTTGCTATGACTTTGCCATGCTTAATGCTTGTCACTAGGGCCCGAGTGCCATGATTTCAGATCTGAACCTATTATGTTTTCATGAATATATGAGTGTTCTTGATCCTATCTTGCAAGTTATAGTCACCTACTACGTGTTATGATCTGGCAACCCCGGAGTGACAATAGTCGGGACACTTCCCGGTGATGACCGTAGTTTGAGGAGTTCATGTATTCACTAAGTGCTAATGCTTTGGTCCGGTTCTCTATTAAAAGGAGGCCTTAATATCCCCTAGTTTCCAATAGTACCCCGCTGCCACGGAGGGTAGGACAAAAGATGTCATGCAAGTTCTTTTCCATAAGCACGTATGACTATATTCGGAATACATGCCTACATTATATTGATGAACTGGAGCTAGTTCTGTGTCACCCTATGTTATGGCTGTTGCATGATGAATGGCATCTGACATAATTATCCATCATTGATCCATTGCCTACAAGCTTGTTTCATATTGATCTTTGCTAAGTTACTTTTCCGTTGCCACTATTACGATTGCTACAAAACTGCTACTGTTACTTTTGGCACTGTTACCGTTACTTCCATACTACTTTGGTACTAAATACTTTGCTGCAGATATTAAGTCTTTCAGGTGTGGTTGAATTGACAACTCGGCTGCTAATACTTGAGAATATTCTTTGGCTCCCCTTGTGTCGAATCAATAAATTTGGGTTGAATTACCCTAAAAACGGTTGTGATCCCCTATACTTGTGGGTTATCACCGTCTGGGTGCCCTTCTGTCGTGCCGGGCGTGGGCGCGTATGGCTTGTATGTCTCCTTGGCCTTGGCATGGCTGCGCCGCACATCCGCCCACTTCTCTGTCACGCCCAATATGCGACCCTATCCAAAAGGAACTCGAAGGTCCCACCAAGGATAGACCCGCATATTGAAACGCTTTTGCAAGGTGGATATCATTACATTAACATTACATAATAGGTAGGGATACATACAAGAGGCAAACAATGCCACACAAATACAACATCACAATACATAAGAGCATCATCTGACTACGGATGAAACACAAACAGAAACTCGAACGACATCCACCCTGCTAGCCCAGGCTGCCGACCTGGAACCTATCCCCTGATCGAAGAAGCAGAAGAAGAACTCAACGCAAGCAAGAATCGCTCTCGCGTCATGATCATCGCATAACATGTACCTGCAACTGTTGTTGTAGTAATCTATGAGCCACGAGGACTCAGCAATCCCATTACCATGGGTATCAAGACTAGCAAGCTTAAAGGGAAAGGAAGGGGTAAAGTGGTGAGGTTGCAGCAGCGACTAAGCATATATGGTGTCTAACATACGCAAATAAGAGTGAGAAGAGAGCAAGCGGAACGGTCGTGAAACTAGCAATGATCAAGAAGTGATCCTGAACTCCTACTTACGTCAAACATAACCCAAAACCGTGTTCACTTCCCGGACTCCGCCGAAAAGAGACCATCACGGCTACACACACGGTTGATGTGTTTTAATTCGGATTTGGTGTCAAGTTATCTACAACCGGACATTAACAAATTCCCATCTGCCTATAACCGCAGGCACGGCTTTCGAAAGATTATACCCTGCAGGGGTGTCCCAACTTAGCCCATGATAAGCTCTCGCGATCAACGAAGGATATACCTTCTCCCAGGAAGACCCGATCAGACTCGGAATCCCGGTTTACAAGACATTTCGACAATGGTAAAACAAGACCAGCAAGACCGCCCGATGCATCGACAATCCCGATAGGAGCTGCACATATCTCGTTCTTAGGGCAACACCGGATGAGCAATCCGTACAACTAAAACCAGACCTCAAGTTTCCCTGAGGGGGCGCTGCAAAGGGCTCTAGTTCGGACCAACACTTAGACAAGCACTGGCCTGGGGGGTCTATAATAAAGATGACCCTCGAGAGAGCGACTCCCAAGGGAAAAGTAGGTGGTGGTGAGGCAAATGGTAAAACCAATGTTGGGCCTTGCTGGAGGAGTTTTATTCAAAGCGAACTGTCAAGGGGGTCCCATAAATCACCCGACCGCGTAAGGAACGCAAAATCCGGGAACATAACACCAGTATGACAGAAACTAGGGCGGCAAGAGTGGAACAAAACACCAGGCATAAGGCCGAGTCTTCCACCCTTTACCAAGTATATAGATGCATTAATAATATAAGAGATATTGTGATATCCCAACCAAAATCCTGTCCACCATGGAGCAATCTTCAACTTCACCTGCAACTAGCAACGCTATAAGAGGGCTGAGCAACAGCGGTGACATAGCCAAACAATGGTTTGCTAGAAAGGGTGTCAAAGGTTAGAGGTTCATGGCAATTTGGGAGGCTTGAAGAGCAACAGATAGGTAACGCAGCATAGCGATAGAACGAAGCAACTAGCATAGCAATGATAGTAGTGAGATCCAGGGTAGCGGTCATCTTGCCTGAAATCCCGCAAGGAAGAAGAACGAGTCCATGAAGAAGATGAAGCCACGAAGACGAACCAAGCGTAGACGAACGAATCCTCACGATCGCAACGAAACGGGAACTATCGAGAAGAAGCACACAACATGGTAAACACACCACACATGAACAAGACATGATGCTCAACAAGCATGATGCAAGACAAGACTACATGAATCTACTCATGGCAAGAGATGATGCAAACAAGAGCAACACATCAAGACAAGTTTAAATGGGGCCGGGAACAACATATAACAATTCCGGTAAGTCCTCGTATGCAAATTTCGAAGATGGTCCAGATCTGAATAGATATTATGTTCAAGTTGTTAAACAGCAAGTTAAGATGCACCAAGATGATCTACACGAGATTCTAGTCAAGTTACATATAAAGATCATTTAGTTCGGTGCTACGGCCTAGAAGATATGAGCAAAACAAGTTAAACATGGCATTGATGCAAAATGCACCCAAGCATCAAGCAAACACATCAAAACATGGATGCAACATGATAATATGAAACTACATGCAAAATCAAGCAAGTTTCATATAGAGCACACTCAAAACGGAGCAACGGTTCAACACATACACTATACAAGTTTAAAGGACAAGCTGTCCAAAACAGCAACTAGGCATATTGCAAGCATCAAAACAATATGCTACAGGACCTCAACAAGAAAACAAAAGGCATGGGCATGAAGTACAGGTAAAGCATAACAAAACATGAACACTGAGCTATCTCCAGAAATCACTAGAACATGCCCAAACACACATGGCAAGATTGCAAATAATAACAGTTCAGACTTTGCAGAAAATAACATCAGGTTGCAATGTTTAGAGCTATCAAACAACATGTTACAGGAACTTATAATGGCAAACAAAGGCATGGCATGAACCTACTAAATGCATAGAACAAAAATCCTTTACTGACCATAAGCCAAAAAGGATCAGAAAATATGATGGCACCCATGTAAACATAGCAAGTTATAATACAGATTCAAACATGGCAGAAACAGAATTATGAAGGCATGTTGGTGAGCCTGTGCAACTCACTACAGAGCAAAACATGGCATGGCAAGGCAACCAACAGTAAGAAGGAATATTTGTGAAGTTAAGCATGGCAAGAGCAAGTTCATAGGGTGCATGGATCACTAGCAAAACACATGGCAACAACTGAACTTAATGTTAACAGGCTGACAGCAACATTATGAAGCAACTTTGGAGCAAGATTACAACAAGTTAAAGCAAGATATAAATGCAACCAGGGGCATGGATGGATAGAGCATGACATGTAGAACAAACCATATTTAGTGAACATCTCCAGATTATGCATAGAATGATTAGTAGAAGCAGGTTTACATAGCATCACGAAATAACAGATTCAGCCTAGCAAAACAGTAACAGTAAGTACACTACTTAACAAGCTCGATTCACTCACCACAAGTCATTGCATGACAAGATAAGCATAGCATCAGCAATAAGACATGTTTATGAAACAAACCAAGGCAAGAACAAGTTCATAGCATGCAAGGATCAACTACAACAACCTTGGCAAAATTGAATAACATGTAAACAATCTGCCAGGAAACATTTTAAAGCAAAAGTAGAGCACGAAAATGACATGCTAGACTACTCCATAATTGCAAACAGGGGCATTAATGGATAGAGCAAAACCATATGTTCAAAACATCCTTAATGAAGTATCTCAAAATAAGCATGGATATCTCTGTAGCAACCAGTTTACATGGCATCAAAATAACAGCAGAACAGGGACTAAAATCAGCAATATCACGAAGCCTAATTTGCATGCTTGTGCTAGTCACCACATTGATCACAAAAATGCATGGTAAGCACCTCTGTAAAGAAGACATAGCATAGATCAAAACACATGTAGACATCAACCTCATAGGATGCACACATCAATCATGGCAAAAATGACAAATGAGCATGTTCATAACAGTTTCAGCAGACAACATTATGAAGCACTCTTGCAACGATGATTCAGGCATCAAGATGAGCTCAAATGAACATGATGCAATGGAATGAAATGATGTACTCGTTGAGACGAACAATTTGACATGTTACACGCACAAAACGGAGCTGCGGATGCAGAGATATGATGCAATGAACATGGCATGATAATGTCAAAATATTTCAGGACTTGGCAGAATTTTCGGAGGGGAAAAGTCAACCTTCGGTGGATCTCGCCGGAATCCCACCGGAGTCGAGGAAGAACTCGTCGGAGATGGAGAGGAGGTGGCCGGAGCTCGGGGAAGACGTCGGGGGGGCGGGGCGGATGGATCCGGGCCGGATCTCACCGGATCCGGCCGGTTCCTGGCGTGGGACGGCGCGGGGCGGCTTGCCGGCGAGGGGCGGCGGCGCGGACATGTCCGGCCGAAATGGACATGTCCGGCGGCGGGAGGAGGACGAAAGCTAGGGTTTCGGGGGTTTGGACTGCGGAATTTCGGGGAGAACACATATTTATAGGTAGAGGGAGCTAGGAGAGTCCAAATGAGGAGCGGTTTTCGGCCACGCGATCATGATCGAACGACCGAGAGCATAGAGGGGAGTTAGATTGGTTTTGGGCCACTTTGGAAGGGGTGTTGGGCTGCAAAGAGAAGGGGGGTTTCGGGCTACGCGGATAACCGTTGGAGTATCAAACGACCTCCAAATGGCACGAAACTTGACAGGCGGTCTACCGGTGCTATACGAAGGCCGCTTGGCAAACCTCGGTCCATTCCGAGAACGTTTAATACCCGTACACAACGAGAGACAAACGGGGAACGCCGGAGGACATAGGAGCGCCGGATTGCAAAACGGACAACGGGGAAAATGCTCGGATGCATGAGACGAACACGTATGCAATGCAATGCACATGATGACATGATAAAATGCACACGCAAGC
This sequence comes from Triticum aestivum, assembly GCF_018294505.1. Classification (NCBI taxonomy): domain Eukaryota; kingdom Viridiplantae; phylum Streptophyta; class Magnoliopsida; order Poales; family Poaceae; genus Triticum; species Triticum aestivum. Next base: position 605,485,358 of record NC_057810.1, on the reverse strand, counting down.
AAATGACATGGCAATGACGGCGAATAACTGGCAGACACCTGGCTCATCGAATCCGGGGCGTTACATTCTCGATCCGGGAGAACACGTGGAGGTACTTGAAATCTTGGTTGGAGCTGTTATCTTGGTGATACATGGCGAACATCCGGACCATCTGCACCGAGGAACAGGTGAGGCCGGCGATGCACACGGCGAGAAGTGTCACGAGAGACCGGCGGCGTCATACCTGACTCTCGTAGCTGGCGCCGCTCTCTGGGCGAGCCGCGACCTCCTCGACGATCCCATGCTTTGTTGCACGCCGTTTGGATGAGCGCCCAATGGTTGGACATGGCCTTGGAGCCGCGGTCCATGTGGACGCCGGAGAAATACTGGTCGACCAGCTTGCGCTCATCGAACTTCGCCTTGATGCGCTCCTAGTACGTGTCAGCATTTTGGTTCGTGCCGGTGATCGGGTCGAGGCAGACGATCTTCCATGCTTCGGCGAGGCACTCGTCTTCTTTGGCCACACACTTGACACGCGGTTCGCCGGTCCTGGTGGCCGAGCCGAACGTGATGATGTCATCCATGTCGGCCTCCGTGCCGTCGGTGTTGCCAAGATGCGACGACGATGCTTGCAAGAAGGGCAGCGCGCAACGGCGCAGAGGTGGCGTCGGGGAGGACGCGTAAGCCGGCGATGAATAGGTGTACGTGGGGTATTGGACGCCGGCGAACGCGGGAGAGTGCATGCACTGGGTGGGGTGCCCATGTGGAAAGGTGACGTTCGGGTTGAACCCGCCGTGCGCGTCGCCGTCGACGTAGCCAGGCGACGGCGCGCACCCCCAGGGTTGAGTCGACGACGAGAAGCCGGTCGGTGACCCGACACTCTGCTGGCTCCAGGGAACGTGCGGGCCGTGGCCGACGGGCGGATTCATCATCCCCGCACGGGACGCCTTTGCTTGCTCCGTCGCGCGTTCTGCCTGCTCCGCGGCGGCCGCGGCCGCCACCGCAGCCGCCCTGTCACGAGCCTTCTTGGCGTTGAGCCTGTTCCGCCGGTCGGTGGTGACAGCCTCCCGGCGTTGAACCTCGACCCTCCAGTCGGCGTTTGTCATGTCCGGGGGCTTGGACGGCGGCGCCCTCGGCTTCCTCTGCTTCGGCTGGGTGGCGTCGACATCGGTAGCTCGGTGAGGGGCCTCGTACTTCTTCGGCGGCATGGCGGTCGAATGGAGGGGAGAGGGAGAATGGCGGGAGAAGGGGGAAATGGAGGAAAAAAGAAGGGGATCGACGGGAAAAGGGCCTTCTCTCGCCGACAAAGCGGTCCCACGCGCCTTTTCGCTTCGTCCGGCGCCCCCATGCGATCCCCAGGGGCTTGGGTCCGGATTGGTTAATCGGCTGTTATTTCAGTCCAAACCGGCGAAAAACTAGACCCTGAGGGCGCGGCTGAGCCTTTTTTAGGCGCCGGCGCTGAAAAGTCGTCCTGGAAGGGCCTATTGGAGGCGCGACTAGAGATGCTCTAAACGTTGCACATGCGCTGCTCTCTCCTGAACGTGGGCCATCTCACAAGCTGGCATCTTGCCTTTAATAAGTATATCCTCTAAACTGTACTTTTTTAGAATAGCCGATGGACTTCAAATAGCTGTAAGGAACTCTACTGTTCCCTTTTTCTTTTTTGAACTGAAGATACTCTACTGTTACTTCAACTGGAGGCGTCTCAAATAGCTGTCATGATACGAAAATATATTCAATAATGACTAATGGTATTTACTGGTATTGTGGATGTTATAAACTTGATAAAAGTTTACAAAGTTTGACTCGAGACAAAACTAATATGCAAAGTGGATAAAAACGGAGGTGAATTGCCTTATCATGCATGACACAATATAGTATAACATTTAATATGATATGGTATCAAATCCTTATTTTTCTAGTTTAATTGTGTCACCTCATAAAAAAAATGTCTAGTTGACATACATGATACAACTTATGATTCTATTGTGGGCAACCTGAGGCCACGAAACTACAAGTACTCAGATATGTTGGTGGAGGAAAAGACCCGATACAAGGGAATAGCCCGTGGTATGTATACAGAAATAAATGGCAAGAACCGCAAGAGGGGAGAGAGCATTTAAAGAACAAACTGGGAACCCAATGGTCCGCCTGTTACAAATATGGGTGCGTAGGACTGTTGAAAACCGGTTTCTACTCAAACCATGAAACCAATAATTCGATCATCCGAACCAATGTACTAGGGTTGGAATCACTGAAGCAAAATAGACTACCATCGTACTCCCTCAATTCCTAAATATAAGTTTTTTTTAGAGATTTCAATATGAATAAATACAGATGTATTCACTCATTTTTCTTCTTATGGAGTAGTTCATATTGAAATCTTTAAAAAGACTTATATTTAGAAATGGAGGGAGTAGTTGCCACTATGCAAGGCTTGTGCTGAATCCTTGTACAACCATGTGGGTGTGTTGTCTGCAGACTAAATAGGACGATGCTGGACAAAGCACGTGAATCTAGGCATCTAACCGGCACATCCTCGGCCCAACAGGCATAACCGAAAGATACAGGTAGCAAACTGATTGATGCAATGCAACATAACCCATTTTCCCTTCTGAGAAAATCTACCCTTCACATTTTTGCTCGTATTTGCTATTCCGCTTGAAGAAAATAGCATAACCCTACACCATATAAACACTCCACTACCCCGCGAAAAAAAAGCACTCCACTACGCATCAATAGAGTCCCGGCCATTAACTGGGGTACAAACAATTCTTTGTGCATTCAATCGCAAAACATGAACGGAACCATGCCGTGATATCATCTCACCAATAAAGCTACACGATTTCGCCTTACATGTCCAGTACCATGGATTGCAAGGGAAGCAAAAGAATACAACAGCACAAGCTGGAAATATTATTCCACCAGGAAGAGTAATACAAAGTCTGAGAGACTAATTTTCAGTTTTGCCTTTGCTCCGCCTCTTTTCTTAGTTGTTATACAACTTCCTATTCTTTCAGTGCCACCAATCTATTTTCTTTCCTTAGTTTGCTTCAGCCACACAACCTTTCACTATCAGCCACAGAATTATCAGCAGTGTGCTGCAATTATTCACCACCACATACGGCATCTAATAGCAGAATATCAATAAGCTTGCTAGTGTGGTAGTTTGTGAGAACAGCATGCTGAAACAGATTCTTAGAAAATTCAACTGATGAAACTGGACAAATAAGGTCGGATTTAGAAACATATCACAGCAGGAGTTGAGGTGAAAATTTGTCAAGTCGAATAAGTTAGAATTGGCCAGGTACACGCACATGTTGTCTTTTCCTCTCAAAGTCCAGCTGCACCAAATAAAACACACACCAAAAGAAAACAACGATTAGTCATTTTCCTGGTTCAGACGTTTAAAAGTGTAAACATTGATCTACAAGTACAGGTGCATTACCACTTTCTTAACCCGTTCATTAGCAGCTGATGTTCCGCCGCTGACATTTTCAGGCAGGTACGGACTGCATACGCGAACCTCCTTCATTACAACAATGTCAGTCTTGTCCCAATGAACTGGAAGCCTGGTGGGAAAATAGACTCCGTTATTTAGTGATATGAGGATCTAGAGACAGAAGTCAAAGTCTCCATAGATTTTTCATATACACAAAACATTTGCAATACGGTGCAACACATGAGGATCACTGACTGGTAGAGAAACTGATGAATACACACAGCATAACCAACAGAGCTTGAAAATGTTTTAGAAATGCCTCCCAAATTCATAGTAAAACATACATAGTTTAGTGTGGACAAATTGTAGGAGACCACATAAAGTGAAATCGATTTGTTCAGAGTAAAGCGGATTGAAAGGAAACTATTGCTACGGGAAAAAGCATAAAGTGCTGCAACTTTGACTAAAGTACAGAATGTTTCAGCATTCTATGGCGCTTACCTAATACCTATGCAGCATCTCTTTCCACAATTATTTCTCAGGGACAAGGTTGATGCTGGTTCTAGTCATATCTCATTTCCAGGCAAATGCAACAACAACAACAACAACAACAACAAAGCCTTTAGTCCCAAACAAGTTGGGGTAGGCTAGAGGTGAAACCCATAAGATCTCGCGGCCAACTCATGGCTCTGGCACCTGGATAGCAAGCTTCCACGCACCCCTGTCCATAGCTAGTTCTTTGGTGATACTCCAATCCTTCAGGTCTCTCTTAACGGACTCTTCCCATGTCAAGTTCGGTCTACCCCGACCTCTGTTGGCAAATGCAAAATATCCCTTTTTTGCACCTTTATATGACCCCCCCCCCCAAAAAAAAACTTTCTCGGCTTCGTCAGAAAAGCCTCAACCAAATCAGCAACACAAGTCTTACACAGAGAAACAGACGGGAATCAAAGAACATACTGAGACACCAGCTTGACAATATCCACCAAAAGAACCCTCGAAACCCAGCCTAGCTCTGTGTAAAGAGCTAGCACACCAGGAAGTTGCATAAAATTAACCTCAAAAACAAGTTGACACACATGCCAGCAATTTTCTGCAAAATAATGTTCTTCCAGCTTTTGAACAGGCCAAAACTAGAAGATTCGATATCATACAAAAAACACAGGCTTGCACGTTTACTTCCCTTTTTTGCAAATACAAACTTCACAAACAAGAAAGTGGACATGAGAATGTACTCCCTCCGTCCCGAATTACTTGTCTTTGTTACGTAATATCGGTGGAGAGTGAAAAAAAGAGAGTATTATCCAAAAGGAGAGGGGCTCAGGATCCCGCACCACTAATGGGGCTAATACTAACAAAATGTGAAACAAACTAATAAAGATTTGAGCAGCATATATACCTAACAGTTCCTAGTTTCTTTCCTCGAATTCAAATGTGGTAACTACGAGTCCAAAAATAAAGGCCGATTCAGAGGAAAATGGTCAAAAGCATGAATATCCAAGAGAGACATAATGAAAGGTCAAACTTACGTCTTCGACAATGCATCAAATAATCTTTGAGCTTCTGGGGTGACACCAACACCAATTCTCTCAGCTTCAATCTCAGCTTGCCTGTGCATCATAGCATGCAGTGTGAGAACCAAAATGTCGCAGTGCAGAAGCCAACAACATGCAAGCTAATTTTCAGCTTCTAGACAGTAACATTAAGCATGATAAAACACATCACCATAAATGATAGAACCAATAAACACCAAAAACAAGAATCGCGAGGGATAAATCCTAAATGGCAAAAGTAATAGGCAAAATCATAGATAACCAATTTGCTAGCTCTTTAGCACAAAACCAGTGACATAAAGAGGCATGACTGTTATCATACACAACATTAGTCAACCACTAAGGTTTATAGCATTTCCCAGGAAGCGCTGACCCCTCAAAAGTCATACCTATAGGTGCATGAAATCAATTGTTGTCAGAATTTGCATTATGACAATACATTGGGATTAACTCTGACCAAAACAGACCGCACTTATCATTTTCGTTTTGGGTTCAATGCAGGGAAACAAATGCATAGTGTTAAAATGGAAGTGTTTATGATGCTATTTATTTTCTGCATACTTCTCCATCTAAGTGGTTAATCAGTTGCCATATGTAATAATTCACCTGTTGAGCTATTACTATTATATAACTATAAACACCAGATTGCCCAAATACTCTAATATATATATACCCCTAAATGGTAGATTTTCATCAACTCGCAGAGACAATCCAAATGCTAGTAACTCAACACTGAGTCTGAAGTCAAATGTCATCTAGCAAGTTAACAGCCAAAGAACCCAAATAACTAGTGGCTAAAGTTGTGAATCGAATTTGGATCTGCTGTAGTAGGTGTGTTATCATCTCCATGCCAAAAATTATTTTCAGAAATTATCAAGACTTCTATAACTACTATTTATGGCCTAGTGTAGTAAACCTTAAAGGTATTAGTGCATTCTATGGGTGTGTTTGGCTGGCACCCAATCTCGCCCTACCAAAAAGACTTGGCTTGCCAAATTTTGGCCAAGGATTCTTGCACCCTCATTGGCAACCATTTGGTAGGAATATGTGAGAGATAGGTGGGTTTCCATTGGCAGCCAAATTTTTGAAAAACAAATCAAGCCAGTGCCAGATAGTCATAGGCTGCCCAATATTTGGCATGGCAAAAATTCGCACCATCTAAACATACCGTATATGCAGCCCAGCAGTATTGGCTATTGCATGCATGTACTTGAAGCTGCTATCCTTAATCAGAAGAACAAACTCTGGAACAAAATTGACCCGAACCCAGATCCAAATTGTTAACCATGATCAGTTCAGCCACGAGTTCTAAAATGACACATAACATACTATGTCAGTTATACATCTGCCAGATTTATCAATCCACTTTTGCATCGCGAAAAAGGAACTTCTGCTTAGCTACAAACAAGGCCAATACAGGTTTGATCATTCGATGATTGGAGAGCCAGAAAGGAAACAACTGAATTTCCAACAAAATACCAAAACTGATTCCCCTATTCTAACCCAAAACCACAGTATCAATATCAGTTCTAAATTCTTCCATTTCCTTAGTTGCACATTCAATCTCAGTCCTTACTATATTGCTGGAATGTCATCTTCAGATCCATCGAAACGATACGATTCATCATCAAGTTGCCTAGGTGGGCTATGCTATTAACAGCTAAATAGTGCACTGTTTGTAGGACAATCATAGTGCACTGTTCTAAATTTTCCAATTTTCCTTGGTTACACATTCAATCTCAGTCCTTACTATATTGCTGGAATATCATCTCCAGATCCATCAAAACGATATGATGCATCATCAACCTAGGTGGGCTATGCTATTAACAGCTAAATAGTGCACTGTTTGTAGGACAATTATGAGGCCCACCACTAGTACGACCTACCTAGGTGAGATCTATTTAGTGAGAACTCCAGGGAGGGGGGGGTAGGCCACCAAAATTTGAGAGACCGCAATATCTGCTTATTAGCCTCTTGGATCAAGAGTTGCAGGTCTGAATGCAACAAAAATTGGAAAGTAATAGTCAATGCAATACCAGAACCTCAAATGCCCGCCTATGCTACTAGTCATACTTCGCCTTTCTTGAAAAGTGTTATTGGGATAGTAAAGCTGCTTATTTTGGTCACCGGTTTGTAAACACAAATAAATTTTGAAAGGACCACCGATTCGTGAAATCCAACCTTGTTGCTATATTTTGACATTTGTATGTGCTGCCGTGTTAGTGAATGAGAAAAATGCAGTCATTTCTGAAGTATGTCTAAAAACCAATCAAGTGAGATGTGTGTGTACAAGGGTTATGAACAGCCCCGTTGAGGTTTTGCAGATTGCTTCTTCCACTTATTTTCTGCAGATGAAGACTGATTTGGAAATGACCATAGTACCCAATCTAGTTATGGAGTGATTAATTTTAGAGGTGTCTCCCCTGTTTATGTATCTTCTATTTGGAAACTGTTATGCCTTTTTGCAGTCATGCTTTTAGACCAGGATAGTGAACTTTCAATGGGACAGGGCTTTGGATAATAAGTTTTCTAGCCTAGCCTGGCCATGTTTTGTGACTGGACTGGAACAAGCGAAGAATCCTGGCTTTTAGAAGCAGTTTAGAGCGAGGAGAGCTGAATTGCCTAGCCCTCCTAGGCAAGAATTTTATGCACCAAATAAATGTTTAACAGCTTCTCTCTCATTACTAGCTAATTGCCTGTGCGTTGCAACAGGGTACATACATTCTAATGGTTTAACATTATGTCTAACATATACCTTAGAATACTCATGTACATTAGGCAGTATTGTTGATTCGATTTACTGTTAAATAATTCCCCCTCCTCCACCAACCCCTCTCTATTTCTCTAAAAAATAAAGATTTGATTAACCTTGAAGAAATAAACCCAGTGGAATAGAGGGGAGGATGGACGTGCGTGTGTGGGTAGCGGGTAGGCTTTCCTCTGGTTTTCTTGGTGTGCTAAGCATGGAATGGAAGCGAACGAAGGTTGGGCGAAAAGGGAATGTTATGTCTTTTTTAGGTAGTGTAGATGTAGAAGATAGATAGATTGATTTGCCATGTATGGTAGTGAATTGGCTGGTACTGCTGGAGACAATATTTGTTTGATGATTAATATATTTATTTTATGGTAGTGGATCTGCTGAGGAGACACATGAGTGCATCCTAAGAAAGGAAGATGTAACTGAATCAACACTTACCAAACTGGGTGGGGTTGCAGTCGGTAAAAAAAAAGAGAATGGTGGGAAGATCCTTCAATCGGTGGGGCCCTGGGAGACGAACGACGTACAAACTCCCCTTTAATAGTAGAGATGTGCTCCGCCTTCTCTCATAAAAGTGACCAACCTCAAAAGATCTATGCTTATTTGTATATAACCAAATGTGTGGCAAGTTCTAAATAGCTAGCTTGCTTAATCAAGCTATAGCTCAAGTCAGCTATATCAGTATCTCCTTTACTTGCTATCACTTTCATGTGCAGACCCAATTTCAGTATCACCTTTACCAACTAGAAGAGTCAGGTTCAATTTAAGAACAAAGAGAATATTGGTCAAATGAGGATTGTGAAGCTCTTATATACTTCTTCTTGCTTTATTGTTGTGTCCTCAAACATGAATTCGCATTTACAATAAATAGAATCCAAAACAATGTTGTGGTGTTCATGTTTTCCGAGCTCATTGAATGAATCTTGACCGCATCTAAAATTCAAACAAGATAAAAATAAGCATCACATGCCTAACTAGCAATGACTAAAAAGTAGTAGTACCAAAAGGGTTTGGGATGCAGTATGACACACCTGAGGGCGGCCTCCTCCCTGGCGTGGATGGCGGCGAGGTCGAGCACACAGCCAGCCGGGTCCAGCGGGTCGTCGTACTTGCCGACGACGGAGAACTCCTGGATGTAGTTGGCCTTGAGCACCCTCACGTTCCGCCGCTCGCCCCTCTCCGCCCTGCCCACGCCCTCCTGTGATCTACGCCGTCATGGAAACAAAGCAACCACGCAGCACACAGAAATAGAGCAGGAGGCAGAAGTAAATGGCATGGAGACGGAGGCCGGAAGCAAAGGGGGATTTGGGAAGGATATGGATGACGAGGAGGTTGCTCGGGCGGTCGAAGGAGACGATCTGGCCCTCGAACTCCTCCCCGAGGGTGGTCTTCGCCGAGATCACCACGCCGACCGCGAACTCCTCGCCGCCGACCTCCATGGCTCCGCCGGCGGCGGTGGGTGGGAGGAGGTGGCCGGGGTGAGGTGCGTGAGGGCGGAGCGGAGCTGTGTCTGCGTGGGGTTTCAGAGTCCGGCAGATTCTGCGGGGAGATGCGCGTGCCAGTGGAGAACAAGGTGGGGATGCGGAAAAGACCACGGCCCGTTTGCAGGGCCTGCCTTTGTAAGCCCATACAGGGAGGCATTTTTAATTTGTTCTGCATCAAACCTCAAAAGTTTCCCTCCTGTTAGGGTTATAGTTCTCTCCGCGCCGACCACGCCGCCGTAGAGTTTCCTTGTTCCCTGCCGCCGTTCCTCCCCCCTCAATTTGGGCTGATACGGGTTGATCCTTGCGATCGCCGCCCGGTCCTAGTCAGGGGTGTTTTCAAGGGTTGCACGCATGCTAGGGTTACCCACAACAAATACCCGATCTAGTTTCATCAGGTTAGGACTTCTAGATGGAGAAAAGCCACTGTCAGGTTTGACGTCCTCAACGGCATCCGGATCAGAGGCAGTTAGCGAGGTGGAGTCCCTGATGAAGGAGTTGGGTCTTCGTGAGGAAGATTTGGACGACGTGGTCTTTAATGAAAAGGAGGAGGCGTCGACTGCCACTAGGTGGATGGTGATCATAAGGGCGCACATGGAGAAACCCTAATCCCAAGCTTGGTTCTTCAAGAATATGAGGTTAGCATGGAATCTGGCTCGAGATGTGAAATTTAGGCCCTTCAAAGATACTGCATATCCTTCAGTTCTTTTGCCTCGGCAACTAGGAGAAGGTGATGCAAGATGGACCTTGGAACTTCCAAGGAAACACGGTCATCATTGCTCCATATGATGGTGTGATGAAGCCCTCGGTGATTAGTTTGGATAGGTTGGATTTATGGATTTAGATACATGATGTTCCGAATGGATACGCTCACCTAGTCGCACCCCTTGCGACCAAGGTTGGAGAAGTAATGTACACTGAATCACAGTCTTATGATTTTACTGGTAACTCTATCACGTTTGGATGAAAAAGTTCAGAAACCGCTAAAAATGTTGTCTCCATGGTTCGGGATCTTATGCGTCAGATTTACAAAGTCAAGTATGAACGATTGTCGGACTGGTGTGCTATTTGTGGTCACTTGGGGAACCTGTTTAAGGAGAATGGGGATGACGTTCACCCACTGGTGTATTAATCTTCAAAGAACTAAGGGTGGCCTGGTGACGGTGTCCTAGACTAAGGGGTACTAGCCTATACGACCCGCAGTTCATGGGTCGAGTTTTCGGCCCACCAATCTCCACAAGGAAGGACTCCAGAAGCTATGAACCTCGACATGATCAAGATGGAAACCTCGGAAGACTTGGCGTGCACTTCAAGGATAGCTCACTAGTAGGCATGATTAGCAACCGGCCATGTGTGTAACCTAGGTACTCCCGGTGTGTGTGTGTATATAAGCCGTGGAGTTTAGTCTTTAGAGGCACAATTACCAGCCTTAGGGTTTAGAACACAACCATACGACCTCGAGGTAGGTCATCTTTTACTAGATACTCCATCACATCAATATAATCAAAGCAAGATGTATGGTTTTACTGTTGGAAATATGCCCTAGAAGCAATAATAAAATGGTTATTATCATATTTCCTGTTCATGATAAATGTTTATTATTCATTCTAGAATTGTATTGACCGGAAACTTAAATACATGTGTGAAAACATAAACTACACCGTGTCGCTAGTAAGCCTCTACTAGACTAGCTCGTTGATCAAAGATGGTTATGGCTTCCTGACCATAGACATGAGTTGTCATTTGATAATGGGATCACATCAACAAGAGAATGATGTGATGAACTGACCCAACCGTAAGCTTAGCATCAGATCATTCAGTTATTTGCTACAACTTTCTTCATGTCAAGTATTAGTTCCTTAGACCATGAGATCATACCACTCCCGGATACCATAGGAATACTTTGTGTGCTATCAAACATCACTTCGTAACTGGGTGATCATAAGGTGCTCTACAGGTATCTCCGAAGGTATTTGTTGGGTTGCATGGATCGAGACTGTGATTTGTCGCTCCGTGTGACGGAGAGATATCTCTAGGCCCTCTTGGCAATACAATATCACAACAAGCTTGCAAGCAAGTGACTAATGAGTTTAGTCACGGGGATTTTGTATTACGGAATGAGTAAAGAGACTTGCGGTAATGAGATTAGACTAGGTATGGAGATACCGACGATCGAATCTCGGGCAAGTAACATATCGCCGGACAAAGGGAATTGCATATGGGATTGGCAGAATCCTTGACATCATGGTTCAACCGATAAAGATCTTCGTGGCATATGTAGGAACCAATATGGGCCTCCAGTTCCCGCTATTGGTTATTGACCGAAGAGGAGTCTCAGTCATGTCTACATGTGATTCTCGAACCCGTAGGTGTTGGAAATATGCCCTAGAGGCACTAATAAAATGGTTATTATTATATTTCCTTGTTCATGATAATTGTCTATTGTTCATGCTATAATTGTATTAACTGGAAACCATAATACATGTGTGAATACATAGACCACAACATGTCCCTAGTGAGCCTCTAGTTGACTAGCTCGTTGATCAATAGATGGTTATGGTTTCCTGACCATGGACATTGTATGTCATTGATAACGGGATCACATCATTAGGAGAATGATGTGATGGACAAGACCCAATCCTAAGCATAGCACAAGATCGTGTAGTTCGTTTGCTAAAGCTTTTCTAATGTCAAGTATCATTTCCTTAGACCATGAGATTATGCAACTCCCGGATACCGTAGGAATGCTTTGGGTGTACCAAACGCCACAACATAACTGGGTGGCTATAAATGTGCACTACAGGTATCTCCGAAAGTGTCTGTTGGGTTGGCACGAATCGAGACTGGGATTTGTCACTCCCTATGACGGAGAGGTATCTCTGGGCCCACTCGGTAATGCATCATCATAATGAGCTCAATGTGACTAAGTAGTTAGTCACGGGATCATGCATTATGGAACGAGTAAAGAGACTTGTCGGTAATGAGATTGAACAAGGTATAGGGATACCGCCGATCGAATCTCGGGCAAGTAACATACCAATGGACAAAGGGAATTGTATACGAGATTGATTGAATCATCGACATCGTGGTTCATCCAATGAGATCATCGTGGAACATGTGGGAGCCAACATGGGTATCCAGATCCCGCTGTTGGTTATTGGCCGGAGAGATGTCTCGGTCATGTCTGCATGGTTCCCGAACCCGTAGGGTCTACACACTTAAGGTTCGGTGACGCTAGAGTTGTTATGGGAAATAGCATGTGGTTACGGTTGTTCGGAGTCCCGGATGAGATCCCGGACATCACAAGGAGTTCTGGAATGGTCCGGTGGTGAAGATCGATATATTGGACGAAGGGTATTGGAGTCCGAAAGTGTTCCGGGGGTACCAGGCTATGGCCAGCATGACCGAAAGGTGTTTCGGGAGCCCCGACAAGTGTTGGAGGGCCTCATGGGCCAAAGGGGAAGGGGCAAACCAGCCCACTAAGGGGTGGTGCGCCCCCCACACCCTTTCCCACATTATTTGGGGAGGTGGGGCGGCTCCACCTGGCTTGGGAGGCAATCCTCCACCTGCTTGGCTTGGGGGGCAAGTCTCCCTAGGATTTTCCCTAGGGAGATCCAATCTGCTTGGCCGCCGCCCCCTAGAGGAAACCCTAGGGCGCCTCCCCCTCTCCCTTTGCCCCTATATATAGTGGAGGGGGTGGGAGGGCAGCCACACCCTTCCCCCAGCGCAGCCCCTCCCTCCTCCAACACCTCCTCCTCCTCCGTAGTGCTTGGCGAAGCCCTACCGGAGAACCACGAGCTCCATCGCCACCACGTCATTGTGCTGCTGGAGTTTTCCCTCAACTTCTCCTCTCCCCTTGCTGGATCAAGAAGGAGGAGACGTCCCCGGGCTGTAAATGTGTTGAACACGGAGGCGCCGTTGTTCGGCGCTTAGATCGGAATCAACCGCGATCTGAATTGTTGCGAGTACGACTCCTTCATCCGCGTTCTTGTAACGCTTCCGCATCATGATCTTCAAGGGTATGAAGATGCACTCCCTCTCTCTCTCTCTCGTTGCTAGTATCTCCATAGATTGATCTTGGTGATGCGTAGAAAATTTTGAATTTCTGCTACGTTCCACAACAGTGGTATCAAAGCTAGGTCTATTGCGTAGATTCTATGCACGAGTAGAACACAAGTTGTTGTGGGCGTTGATTTTGTTCAATATGCTTACCGTTACTAGTCCTATCTTGTTTCGACAGTATTGTGGGATGAAGCGGCCCGGACCGACCTTACACGTACACTTACGTGAGACAGGTTCCACCGACTGACATGCACTTGTTGCATAAGGTGGCTAGCGGGTGCCAATCTCTCCCACTTTAGTCGGATCGGATTCGATGAAAAGGGTCCTTATGAAGGGTAAATAGCAATTGGCATATCACGTTGTGGTTTTGGCGTACGTAAGAAACGTTCTTGCTAGAAACCTATAGCAGCCACGTAAAAACTTGCAACAACAATTAGAGGACGTCTAACTTGTTCTTGCAGCATATGCCGTGTGATGTGATATGGCCAAGAAGGATGTGATGGATGAAATATATGTGATGTATGAGATTGATCATATTCTTGTAATAGGAATCACGACTTGCATGTCGATGAGTATGACAACTGGCAGGAGCCATAGGAGTTGTCTTTATTTATTGTATGACATGCGTGTCACTGAATAACGCCATGTAATTAGTTTACTTCATTGCTAAACCGTTAGCCATAGTAGTAGAAGTAATAGCTGGTGAGACAACCTTATGGAGACACGATGATGGAGATCATGATGATGGTGATCATGGTGTCATGCCGGTGAAGATGATGATCATGGCGCACCGAAGATGGAGATCAAAAGGAGCAAAATGATATTGGCCATATCATGACACTATTTGATTGCATGTGATGTTTATCATGTTTTTACATCTTATTTTCTTAGAACGACGGTAGCATAAATAAGATGATCCCTCACTAAAACTTCAAGAAAGTGTTTCCCCTAACTGTGCACCATTGCGAAAGTTCGTTGTTTCGAAGCACCACGTGATGATCGGGTGTGATAGATTCTAACGTTCACATACAACGGGTGTAAGCCAGATTTACACACGCGAAACACTTAGGTTGACTTGACGAGCCTAGCATGTACAGACATGGCCTCGGAACACAAGAGACCGAAAGGTCGAACATGAGTCGTATAGTAGATGCGATCAACATGAAGATGTTCACCGATGATGACTAGTCCGTCTCACATGATGATCGGACATGACCTAGTTGACTCGGATCATGTATCACTTAGATGACTAGAGGGATGTCTATCTGAGTGGGAGTTCATTAATAATTTGATTAGATGAACTTAATTATCATGAACATAGTCAAAAGGTCTTTACAAATTATGTCGTAGCTTGCACTTTAGTTCTACTGTTTTAGATATGTTCCTAGAGAAAATTTAGTTGAAAGTTGATAGTAGCAATTATGCGAACTGGGTCCGTATACTGAGGATTGTCCTCATTGCTGCACAGAAGGCTTGTGTCCTTAATGCACCGCTTGGTGTGCTGAACCTCAAACATCGTTTGTGGATGTTGCGAACATCTGACATACACGTTTTGATGACTACATGATAGTTCAGTAATGTTAAATGGTTTAGAATTGTGGCACCGAAGATGATTTTGAAACGTCGCGGAACATAAGAGATGTTCAAAGGGCTGAAATTGGGATTTCAGGCTCGTGCCCACGTCAAGAGGTATGAGACCTCCGACGAGTTTCTTAGCCTACGAACTAAGGGAGAAAAGCTCAATCGTTGAGCATGTGCTCAGATTGTCTGGGTACTACTATCACTTGAATCGAGTGGGAGTTAATCTTCCAGATGAGATAGTGATGGTTCTCCATAGTCACTGCCACCAAGCTATTAGAGCTTCGTGATGAACTATAACATATCAGGGATAGATATGATGATCCTTGAAATATTCGCGATGTTTGACACTGCAAAAGTAGAAATCAAGAAGGAGCATCAATTGTTGATGGTTAGTGAAACCACTAGTTTCAAGAAGGGCAAGGGCAAGGTTGAAACCAAGCCCGGGACTAAGTGCTTCTGTAATGAGGGGAGCGGTCACTGAAGCAGGACTACCCTAGATACTTTGTAGATGAGAAGGCTGGCAAGGTCAATAGAAGTATATTGGATATACATTATATTAATGTGTACTTTACTAGTACTCCTAGTAGCACTAGGGTATTAGATACCAGTTCGGTTGGTAAGTGTTGGTAACTCGAAATAAAAGCTGCAGAATAAACGGAGACTAGCTAAAGGTGAGATGACAATATGTGTTGGAAGTGTTTCCAAGCTTGATGTGATCAAGCATCGCATGCTCCCTCTACCATCGAGATTGGTGTTAAACCTAAATAATTGTTATTTAGTGTTTGCGTTGAGCATAGACATGATTGGATTATGTCTATCGCAATACGGTTATTCATTTAAGGAGAATAATGGTTACTCTGTTTATTTGAATAATACCTTCAATGGTCTTGCACCTAAAATGAATGGTTTATTGAATCTCGATCGTAGTGATACACATGTTCATGCCAAAAGATATAAGATAGTAATGATAGTACCACCTGCTTGTGGCACTGCCATTTGAGTCATATTGGTATAAAACGCATGAAGAAGCTCCATGTTGATGGATCTTTGGACTCACTCATTTTTGAAAAGTTTGAGACATGTGAACCATGTCTATTGGTATGTACGCATGAAGGAACTCCATACACATGGATCGTTTGGACTCACTTGATTTTGAATCACTTTAGACATGCAAATCATACCACATGGGCAAGATGACTGAAAGCCTCATTTTTTAGTAAGATGGAACAAGAAAGCAACTTGTTGGAAGTAATACATTTTGATGTATGCAGTCCAATGAGTGCTGAGGCACGCAGTGGATATCGTTATGTTCTTACTTCACAGATGATTTGAGTAGATGCTGAGTATATTTACTTGATGAAACACAAGTCTGAATTATTGAAAGGTTCAAGTAATTTCAGAGTGATGTTGAAGATCGTCGTGACAAGAGGATAAAATGTCTATGATATGATCATAGAGATGAGTATCTGAGTTATGAGTTTGGTATACAATTAAGACATTGTGGAAATTGTTTCACAACTAATACCGCCTGGAACACCATGGTGTGATGGTGTGTCCGAACATCATAGTTGCACCCTATTGGATATGGTGCATACCATGATGTCTCTTATCGAATTACCACTATCGTTTATGGGTTAGGCATTAGAGACAACCGCATTCACTTCAAATAGGGCACCACGTAATTCCGTTGAGATGACAGCGTATGAACTATGGTTTAGAGAAACCTAAGCTGTCATTTCTTAAAAGTTTGGGACTGTGAAGCTTATGTGGAAAAGTTTTAGCCTGATAATCTCAAACCCAAAGCGGATAAATGCATCTTCATAGGACACCCAAAATAGTTGGGTATACCTCCTATTTCAGATCCGGAAGCAAAAGTGATTGTTTCGAGGGTCCTTTCTCGAGGAAAAGTTTCTCTTGAAAGAATTGAGTGGGAGGATGGTGGAGACTTGATGAGGTTATTGAACCATCACTTCAACCAATCTGTAGCAGGGCACAGGAAATTGTTCCTGTGGCGCCTACACCAGTTGAAGTGGAAGCTAATGATAGTGATCATGAAACTTTGGATCAAGTCACTACCAAACCTCGTAGGTCGACAAGGACACGTACTACTTCGGAGTGGTACGGTAATCCTGTCTTGGAGGTCATGTTGCTAGACAACAATGAACCTACGAGTTATGGAGAAGCGATGGTGGGCTCGGATTCCAACGAATGGCTCGAGGCCATAAAATCCGAGATAGGATCCATGTATGAAAACAAAGTATGGACTTTGGAGGAACTACTTGATGGTCGTACGAGGCTGTTGGGTACATATGGATTTTAAAAGGAAGACGGACAATGATGGTAAGTATCACCATTAAGAAAGCTCGACTTGTCGTTAAGATGTTTTCCGACAAGTTCAAGGAGTTGACTGTGATGAGACTTTCTCATTCATAGCGATGCTAAGAGTCTGTTGGAATTATATTAGCAATTACTGCATTATTTATGAAATCTTGCAGATAGGATGTCAAAACATTGTTTCCTCAATAATTTTCTTGAGGAAAGGTTGTATGTGATACAACCAGAAGGTTTTGACAATCCTGAAAGATGCTAACAAGTATGCAAAGCTCCAACAATCCTTCTAAGGACTGGAGTAAGCATCTCGGAGTTGGAATATACACTTTGATGAGATGATCAAAGATTTTGGGTTTATACGAAGTTTATGAGAAACTTGTATTTCCAAAGAAGTGAGTGGGAGCACTATAGAATTTCTGATGAGTATATGTTGTTGACATATTGTTGATCAGAAATGATGTAGAATTTCTGGAAAGCATATAGGGTTATTTAAAAAGTGTTTTCCAATGGAAAACCTAGACTAAGCTGCTTGAACATTAAGCATCAAGATCTACAAGGATAGATCAAGATCGCTTGATAGTACTTTCAAACGAATACACACCATGACAAGATTTTGAAGGAGTTCAAAATAGATCGGCAAAGAAGGAGTTCTTGGCTGTGTTATGAGGTGTGAGTATTGAGTAAGACTCAAGACCTGACCATGGCAGAAGAGAGAGAAAGGACGAAGGTCGTCCCCTATGCTTTAGACATAGGCTCTACAGTATGCTATGTTGTGTACCGCACCTGAAGTGTGCCTCGCCATGAGTCAGTCAAGGGGTACAAGAGTGATCCAGGAATGGATCACGTGACAATGGTCAAACTTATCCTTAGTAACTAGTTGACTGAGGAATTTTCTTGATTATGGAGGTGGTAAAAGAGTTCGTCGTAAAGGGTTACGTCGATGCAAACTTTGACACTAATCTGGATGACTCTGAGTAGTAAACCAGATTCGTAAAGTAGAGCAGTTATTTGGAATAGCTCCAAGTAGCGTATGGTAGCTGCATCTACAAGATGACATAGAGATTTGTAAAGCACACACGGATCTGAAAGGTTCAGACCCGTTGACTAATACCATCTCTCACAAGCAAGATATGATCAAACACCATGGGTGTTCGATTCATTACAATCACATAGTGAAGTGAACTAGATTATTGACTCTAGTGCAAGTGGGAGACTGTTGGAAATATGCCCTAGAGGCAATAATAAAATGGTTATTATTATATTTCCTTGTTCATGATAATTGTCTATTGTTCATGCAATAATTGTATTAACTAGAAACCGTAATACATGTGTGAATACATAGACCACAACATGTCCCTAGTGAGCCTCTAGTTGACTAGCTCGTTGATCAATAGATGGTTATGGTTTCCTGACCATGGACATTGGATGTCATTGATAACGAGATCACATCATTAGGAGAGTGATGTGATGGACAAGACCCAATCCTAAGCATAGCACAAGATCGTGTAGTTCGTTTGCTAAAGCTTTTCTAATGGCAAGTATCATTTCCTTAGACCATGAGATTATGCAACTCCTGGATACCGTAGGAATGCTTTGGGTGTACCAAACATCACAACGTAACTGGGTGGCTAGAAAGGTGCACTACAGGTATCTCCGAAAGTGTCTGTTGGGTTGGCACGAATCGAGACTGGGATTTGTCACTCCCTATGACGGAGAGGTATCTCTGGGCCCACTCGGTAATGCATCATCATAATGACCTCAATGTGACTAAGTAGTTAGTCACGGGATCATGCATTATGGAACGAGTAAAGAGACTTGTTGGTAACGAGATTGAACAAGGTATAGGGATACCACCGATCGAATCTCGGGCAAGTAACATACCAATGGACAAAGGGAATTGTATACGGGATTGATTGAATCCTCGACATCGTGGTTCATCCAATGAGATCATCGTGGAACATGTGGGAGCCAACATGGGTATCCAGATCCCGCTGTTGGTTATTGGCCGGAGAGATGTCTCGGTCATGTCTGCATGGTTCCCGAACCCGTAGGGTCTACACACTTAAGGTTCAGTGACGCTAGAGTTGTTATGGGAAATAGTATGTGGTTACCGAAGGTTGTTCGGAGTCTCGGATGAGATCCCGGACATCACGAGGAGTTCTGGAATGGTCCGGTGGTGAAGATCGATATATTGGACGAAGGGTATTGGAGTCCGAAAGTGTTCCGGGGGTACCAGGCTATGGCCAGCATGACCGAAAGGTGTTTCGGGAGCCCCGGCAAGTGTTGGAGGGCCTCATGGGCCAAAGGGGAAGGGGCAAACCAGCCCACTAAGGGGTGGTGCGTCCCCCACACCCTTTCCCATGTTATTTGGGGAGGTGGGGCGGCTCCACCTGGCTTGGGAGGCAATCCTCCACCTGCTTGGCTTGGGGGGCAAGTCTCCCTAGGATTTTCCCTAGGGAGATCCAATCTGCTTGGCCGCCGCCCCCTAGGGGAAACCCTAGGGCGCCTCCCCCTCTCCCCTTGCCCCTATATATAGTGGAGGGGGTGGGAGGGCAGCCACACCCTTCCCCTGGCGCAGCCCCTCCCTCCTCCAACACCTCCTCCTCCTCCGTAGTGCTTGGCGAAGCCCTACCGGAGAACCACGAGCTCCATCGCCACCACGCCGTCGTGCTGCTGGAGTTTTCCCTCAACTTCTTCTCTCCCCTTGCTGGATCAAGAAGGAGGAGACATCCCCGGGCTGTACATGTGTTGAACGCGGAGGCGCCGTTGTTCGGCGCTTAGATCGGAATCAACCGCGATCTGAATCGCTGCAGGTACGACTCCTTCATCCGCGTTCTTGTAACGCTTCCGCATCTCGATCTTCAAGGGTATGAAGATGCACTCCCTCTCTATCTCTCGTTGCTAGTATCTCCATAGATTGATCTTGGTGATGCGTAGAAAATTTTGAATTTCTGCTACATTCCCCAACAGTAGGGTCGCACGCTTAACGTTTGATAACACTAGGATTGTATTGAGATATTAATATGGTGAAATTTGAAGGTTGTTTGGTGTCTCGGATGGGATCCAGGACATCACGAGGAGCTCCGGAATGGTCGGTAGGTAAAGATTTATATATGGGAAGTCATATTCAGGTTTCCAAAAAATGTTCGGGTTTTTTTTGGTATTGTACCGGGAAGGTTCTAAAAGGTTCCAAAGTGGGGCCCACCTACAGGGGGGCCACATGAATGTGGATAGTGGGAAAGTCCCCACACCCTTGGTCTAGGCACACCAAGATCCTTCCTTAAAAGGAATGGTATCACATATCCCGAAAGGATAAGATCAAGATCCCTAAAAAGGGAAATAGCGATTAGTGGGGAAGGAATTAGGGATTTCCTCCCCCCTTGGCCAACAACCCTGCGCGCTTGGAGGGCAATCCACCAGCCCCCTCCATGCCTATGTAAAGGTGGGGAGGCATTGGGGGCAGCCACCGCTTCCACCCTTACCTGTCTCCCTCCTGTTACACCTCCTCCACCTCGTGCAGACGCTTGGCGAAGTCCTACTGCAGTTCGACTGTTGTCACCACCACCACCACCACACCATCGTGTTGGTCATGATCTCATCTATCTCCTCTCCCTCGCTTGTTGGATCAAGAAGGATAGGACGCCGCCGAGTTGTATGTGTGCTAAACTCAAAGGTGTCGTCCGTTCAACACTAGATCGGATTGGATTGTGATTGGATTGCGACAAATACGACTACATCAACCGTGTTACGTACGCTAAAACGCTTTCGGTCCACAAGGGGACGTAGACACACTCCCATCCCATTGATATGCATCTCCATAGATAGATCTTGGGTGTTCGTAAAAAAATTGATTTTCATGAACGTTCCCCATCAGTGGCATCATGAACTAGGTCTATGCATAGATGTATATGCACAAGTAGAGCACAAAGAAGTTGTGGGTGTTGATGTTCAAATTGCTTACTTCCTTTGTCTTATTTGGATTTGGCAGTATTGTTGGATGAAGCGACTCAGACCAACCTTACTTGTCCTCGCACATGAGACTAGATCCACTGACTGACATGCAACTTGTATTACATAAAAGTGGCTTTGCGGGTGTCTGTCTCTCCCACTTTAGTTGAACCTGATTTGACAACGATGTTCTCCCTAAGTATGCACCTTGCGAAAGTTCATCGTTTTGAAGCACCTCATGAGATCGGGTGTGATATACTCTATGTTCGCATGTAATGAGTGTAAGCCTGTTTTACACATGCAAAATACTTGGGTTAAACTTGACGAGCCTAGCATGTACAGACATGGCCTCGGAACATGGAGGGTCAAAAGGTCGAACATGAGTCATATAGTAGACATGAACAACTTTTATAAAGGGGTCAAGGCTGAAATGTCAATAGGACAATCGACAAGCGAAGCCAGAACAAAGTCATCCTCATCCATCTCCATTAACCCTTGCCGCCGCCATTTTCATCTCCATAGCCACCATCACCACCATAGTTCTACTTCCACTATATCATACTTGTAATCATGCATCACACACAATGTTCATTGTAAAGACATATTATCAACCAATCAATCTGCATGATGTGTTCTTCGTGTGATATGATCTCCATGTGTGAGTAGTTCGGTAAGGTATGGGTTGAGGCAAGAGCCTTGCAACCCTATGTATTTGTTGTGGGGATCAATGGAAGTGATTTGAATTAGCGTCATGTATGTGTGAAATAAAATTGTTTCATAGATGTCTCTTGTCTCGTCTGTGTTCTTCATCCTTACAAGTACCCAGGATCATGGAGAGCGAGCCATGGAAAGGCTAAGGGCAGGGAGACCGTGAAGTGTTATTTTGAACACCAATGACGGTAGGGTTTAGTACAGTAACACTGGTCCTATCTGTCAGAGTCTAGGATCTGCGTTCGAGAAACAACTCCAAGAATTAGGGTTCGAACTCTGGGGGGCTTTTCTTGGCGACCTAAGACACTATGACAACTATGGTTGGACTGCGATGAGCACGTTGGCTCTCACCGGACATGAAGGGGACACGTGAGCTACCCAGGTTCGGCCCACAGTGCTGGTGTAACATCCTACTCCTGCCTGTGTTGGATTGCTCTGTAATGGAGAGCTTGTGGCTCGAGGTACACGAGAGGTGGGGAGAATCGCTCCATCCCCTTACATGGAAGCGGCACTGCCCCCTTTTTAGTGTTGTGGTCCTCTTCCCCGAAAATATGAGCAGGAAAGGGTGGCCACGGGGCGGCAATTCAAAGTAGGACAGGCGCCTAGGCCTATCCTGACTAAAGGCGGTCTCCGCCTGGTAAAGTAGTCTTCATGACCACTGGTGGGATCGGCGATAACCTCTGCCCTGGTGTTCTGCTACGTCCTGATCTTCTTTCACCAAAGAGGAAATGCTTTGGGGGAGACAGACGTCGCTGCTCCCTTATCACCAGAATGGAAACTGGGCTTGGTCATGCCCCACCGTCCTTATCCTGGCAGCAGGACGTCATCCATGTGATGGGCGTGGTGCCCCATGATGTCTACTACACAACTTGTTCTTGTAGACTCATGTTGAACCTCCAAGCGCAGAGTTTTGTAGGACAATAGCAATTTTTCCTCAAGTGGATGACCTAAGGTTTATCAATCCATGGGAGGCGTAGGTCGAAGATGGTCTCTCTCAAACAACCCTGCAACCAAATAATAAAAAGTCTCTTGTGTCCCCAACACACCAAATACAATGGTAAATTGTATAGGTGTAAGTGCATCTAGTGCCCCTTAGTGATTTTGGTGTATTGAGGACTTATAGGTAAGGGACTGATGCGTTTGTGAGTGTACACAGGTCTATAAGTCTATGAGGAGTTTGATATTTACAGAGAAAGTCGACCCCTAAAAATGAAGTTCTTCAACTGAAGACTTTGGATTTCTGAAGACTTTCTGAAAACTTTGAAAGTGAAGAAATTCGTGTGATGTTGAAGACTTGGTAATCATTCGAGGAACATGAAGCATGAGACTTTTGTTTTTACTGTTTCATTTTCTCTTTCTTGAGTCATAGGAAACACCGTACTGTTAAAGGGGGTCGAGGAAATACTAAGGAAAAATTTCCATGTGATGCTCAACTCAAAATCCTACACCTACCAATCCCTTCGAGTGAAGCCATTGGAAATCTCATACAGTTCAGTCATATTCTTCAGTGACAGAGACGAAGTTCTTCTGGTCTCTGAGGAATTTGTTCTGACTGAGGAGTTAGGAATTCGCCAGTGCGAATTGCCTACACAGTGAGGAACATGATAGCCCTGAGGATTTGAGAGTCAAAATTCCGACCGTTGCTGTGCTATGCGCCAGCTGTCCCAAAATATCTACCCACCTAACGGTCATATCAGACAAGGGCATTTATGTCTTATCATGTCGGGCTGCTCCCTAGGCTATAAATAGCCGCCCCTTCAACCACTAGCTGGTTGGCTGCTCCGAGAGAAACTGACACTTGTCATTTGAGAGCATCCCATCCTCCGAGGACTTTGAGCGAAAATCATCAAGTGAGGAAAACCCAAACCCAACACCTACAAACCCAAAGTGATTGAGCATCACTGAAGAGATTGATCCTGCGTGGATCCGACGCTTGTTTCCTTTGAAGACTGTGCTTCTTCCAGATGGTTAGGCGCCAAGGTCTAGAGCATCGAAGAGGAATTGTGGATCGCCGAGTGACCGAGTTTGTGAAGGTTCGGAAGTCACCTGAAGACTTACCACGAGCGATTGGGCAAGTTCTGTGTGACCTTAGCTCGAGGAGAATACGGTGAGGACTGTGTATCCGGGACTGTGTGTCCTCGAGTTTAAATACTCAGCCGCTCCAACCAGATGTACAACCGAGACAGCGGTTGGAACTGGTCTACCAAATCATTGTCTTCACCGAGCTATCTGGTTCTATCTCCTCAACTCTTTCATTTCCTCATGTATGTTGTTGTGTGCTTGTTCATATCTGTTTGAATACATTGACTGAAGACTTTCTCAATTTCCTCAGTTCTATTTCTTGGTCTGTCCATCTTCTTCCTTGTGTTATCCTGTGTTTACGCTTTATGTACTCTGTGCTTGTCTTCATTTCATCATGATGACTATGCTTGTGTTCGGTTATGTTCCTTTCTGAGTACTTATTCTGCTGCAAGTAGTTCTTCATTTAGGAATTTCCTCACCAGCAAATTCCTTAGTGAAGAATTCATAAAAATCGCATATTCACCCTCCTCTAGTCGATATAACGCACTTTCAATTGGTATCAGAGCAAGGTACTCCCTTGTTCTGTGTGATTTTGGTTTAACTGCCTGGAGTTTTAGTTATGTCGACTACAGGATTGAGGAACGTATCCTGCCCCATATTTGACGGTCATGAATATCCTCGGTGGAAGGCCATGATGAAGAAGCGACTCATGGCTATGGTCAGCGAACTATGGACCGTCACTGAGATTGGTCTTACCGATCTGTGCAAGATGGCGAAGGCTGATGACATTCGCAAGTACACACTGCTTAACCTCACAGCAAAGGATGTCATCTGCTCCAGTCTGTCCCGAAATCAGTTCAGGAATGTCATGCATCTCAATCACGCGAAGCTAATCTGGGACCGTCTCTCTGAGGTCTATGAAGGTCATCGAACCTGTCATGATCCTTGGTTTGAGGATTACAAGGACTCTCTCAATGCGATGACATTCGAACCAGAATCATCATCTTCTACACCCTGCCTCATGGCAAACAGTGTGAAGGTAACCGAATGCTATCTATCCGAGTCCAGTGATGATGAATCCGGCGATGAATTTGGACCTAGCTATGTCAAACTTGCTTCCCTTGCCACTAAACAACAAAGAGCTTTGGAAAAAGTTCAATACATGCTTAATAAGAGCGATGATATATTGGGTGAAGAAATGGATCAGTCAAAAGCATTGGCTGAGAGTCTTCAGAGACTTCAGTCCAAGTTTGACGCCCTTCAAGATCATCATAATACTCTCTTGTCTGATCACAAGAAGCTTTCTTCTGAATCTCTTCAAAGAAAGCAAGATCTTGAAAAGCTAAGAGTGGATTATGAAGATCTTCAGAAGGAGCGCGATTTATTACTTGCTCAACAAATCAGTGCTACCTAGGAAGAATTTGTTCCTCCATGTCTAAAGTGCGTTGAACGTGAAACTGCTAATTCTTCACGTGAATGTTGAAATGCCTCTAATGCTACAAATTCTTCATATGTCTCTGCTATCACTAATTCCTCATCTGAGGACAATGCAAGTATCACTGATGATGCAGGGCTGAAGGAGTTGTACATGACAGGCATGTACAAAAGCCTCAAAGGGCATCAGACTCTTTGTGATGTGCTCAAAAAGCAGATCCTCAACAGAAACCCTAGGAAAGAGGGTATTGCCTTTGAGAGGAAACTCAATGCTGATGGAACATATTGGAAGCCCGAGCAGTACCCCAAAACCTCATGGGTTGCTGCAAAGGGACCTCCAGTTGATCCATCCAACTTATCTGGCTTTACATGTGAATCTCCTCATTCTTCTGATAAGTCATTTGACTCTAACTATAAACTGTTCAAAAATCAGAATGGTGAAGTATTTGCTAGATAAGTTGGGACTAACTGCAGGAACGGTTCCCCTATGAAGAAAATCTGGGTTCCCAAAAGCTGCCTTGAAAGTCTTCAGGTGAATGTCCTCATGACACCACCTGTGAAGAATAGGAACCCCAGATCAACTTCTTCATATGAACCAAATTCGTCATATGGATGCAAGTCCTCAAGTGGACCAAATTCCTCACGTCGATCAAATTCCTCAAAAGGATCAAAGTCCTCATATGATCATCATCATGCTAACCCTTCTGTTTCGCAGGGTAGAGCTAAGGGCTATGAATATGTGCATTATTCTTCAAATCATTATGTTCATAAGTCCTCGAAGAATTTCTCTGCTTATTTATATGCTTACCCTAACCCCTCTTATGTGAAACGAAGTGGACTGGCATCCAGCCACCTTTCTCATATGGTGCTCGTAGAGTGATGAATTCTTTGCCACCCCTCCAGATGTGGGTGGTGAAGAAAAAGAACTAATCTCTTTTGCAGGGTCAGGTCTCCAGTCGTGCTCAAAACGACTAAAGAATTTGCTGGAGACCTAAACAGTGCCTGATAGGACGCAGGCTAATCATGATGAAATGAACCTTCATTTCTCACGTCCTCCTACTGATTATCTGTTCTAATTGCTTGATGAAATTGACCTGATGATATTAGTGTCATATTCTTCACTGATGAAGTATATGAGTTTGTAAGCTGCACTAATTCATCTGCAGGATGATCAACCCAAAGCAAATGAGTGGGTCCTTGATAGTGGATGTACAATTCACATGACTGGTGACAAGAATCTATTGATGGATGCTCCCTTATCACCGTCACATCTGAAGCATATCATCTTTGCTGACAAAGGCAAAAGTCAGGTATTGGGTCTAGGTAAGGTTGCAATCCGACACATGGACAAAGTCATGCTTGTTGAGTCCTTAGGATACAACCTCATGTCTGTCTCAATGCTTTGTGATCTTGATATGGTTGTTGTCTTTGGAAGATATTATTGTGTTGTGATCATGGAAGCTGACCATTCCAAAGTCTTCGAAGGCTTTAGGAGAGGAGACCTGTATATTGTTGATTTCTCTACAGGACCACAACCAGCCGTGTGCTTACTCGCAAAAGCTTGAGAAGGCTGGCTATGGCATCGACGACTTGGTCATGCTGGCATGAGGAATCTGCACACGCTTGCGAAGAAGAAGCATGTCATTGGCATTGAGAATGTCAAATTCCTCAAGGATCACTTATGCGGAGCCTGTGAAGCTGGGAAGATGACAAAGGCCAAGCATCCAACGAAGACTATCATGACTACCACTCGACCATTTGAATTACTTCACATGGATCTCTTTGGTCCTAATCATTATTTTGCTGTTACAAATGATGCATCTCTATATGGCTTTGTTATTGTTGATGATTATTCTTGTTACACATGGGTACACATTGTCACTTACAAACATGAGGTGCAGGAAGTCTTCAAACAATTTTCCTCGAGGGCTTCAACCAACTTTGGTGTGAAGATCAAGCACATCAGGAGTGACAATGGAACTGAGTTCAAGAATTCCGGTCTTGATGACTATCTTGATGAACTTGGTATTACTCATGAGTTATCTGCTCCTTATACTCCTCAACAGAATGGCGTCGTGGAGCGCCAGAACAGAACCCTCGCTGAAATTGCTCGCACTATGCTTGATGAATACAAGACACCTCATCGGTTCTGGATTGATGCAATTGATACCGCTTGCCACATCATCAACAGAATATATCTTCACAAATTCTTCAAGAAGACTGCCTATGAACTCCTCACTGCCAAGAAACCCAATGTAAGTTACTTCAAAGTCTTTGGTGCTAAATGTTGGATTAGAGATCCACATCACAATTCTAAATTTGCACGGAAAGCACATGAGGGTTTCATGCTTGGTTACGCAAAGGATTCGCACACCTACAAAGTCTTCAACATCGTTCTTCACAAAGTTGTTGAAACTGTAGATGTGCGATTCGATGAAACTAATGGCTCGCAAAGAGAGCACCTACCTTCTGTGATAGATGAACCAGCACCTGAGGATTCTATCAAGTTCAAGGCTACTGAGGATGTCATCCCTACCAAAGAATCTGCTGAAGAATTCATTCCAGATCGTGATGATCGTCGGGCTGGCGCACCTGAAGAAAATGGTGCTGAGGAAAATGCTCCTGACGAAAATGCAGATCAAATTCCTCGAAGACTATCCGCTCATCCTCGTATTGCAAATGAAGTGCAAATCGAGAAGATCATCGATGACATTGAAGCACCAGGTCCTCTCACACGCTCAAAAGCTTCACATTTATCTAACTTTTGTGGGAACTTTGCGTTTGTCTCTATTGCAGAGCCCACTAAGGTAGATGAAGCATTTCTGGAGCCTGAGTGGATTCAAGCTATGCAAGAAGAATTACACCAGTTTGAGCTCAACAACGTTTGGGAACTGGTCAAACGTCCAGATCCTCGCAAGCACAACATTATTGGCACAAAGTGGATCTACCGCAACAAGCAAGATGAAAATGGCCTTGTGGTGAGAAATAAGGCATGGCTCATAGCTCAAGGCTACACACAAGTTGAAGGAATTGACTTTGATGAAACTTTTGCACCTGTTGCTAGACTTGAGGCTATTCGCATATTACTTGTATATGCTAACCATCATGATATTATCTTACAACAAATGGATGTGAAAAGTGCATTCCTCAATGGTAAGCTTGAGGAAGAAGTATATGTTGCTCAACCACCAGGTTTTGAAGATCCAAAGAATCCCGACAAAGTCTTCAAACTCAACAAGGCCCTGTATGGCCTCAAGCAAGCCCCTCGAGCATGGTATGATACTTTGAAGGAATTCTTCATGAAGAAAGGCTTCAAACCCGGTTCACTCGACCCAACTCTTTTCACTAAACCTTATGATGATGAATTGTTTGTGTGCCAAATATATGTTGATGATATCATTTTTGGCTGTACTGACCAACGATATAGTGATGAATTTGCCCATATGATGAGTGAATAATATCAAATGTCTATGATGGGAGAATTGAAATTCTTTTTAGGTCTTCAAATTCGTCAATAGCGCAATGGGATATTCATATTTCAGGAGAAATACCTCAAGGACGTATTGAGGAAATTCGGCATGCAAGATTGTAAAGGGGTCAAAATTCCAATGCCCACAAATGGCCATCTATGCACTGATGAAAATGGTAAATACTTCGATCAAAAGGTATACCGCTCCATGATTAGTTCTTTATTGTACATATGTGCATATAGGCCGGATATTATGCTTAGTGTTTGCATGTGTGCCTGATTTCAAGCTACACCGAAGGAATCACACCATAAGGCTGTGAAGCTTATTCTTTGATACTTAGATCACACACCAACACTTGGATTATGGTATCCCAAGGGCTCTACTTTTGATCTCATTGGATATTCAGACTCTGACTATGCTGGCGATCGCGTGGACCGCAAGTCAACATCTGGTACATGTCATTTCCTCGGACGATCTTTGGTCTGTTGGTCCTCGAAGAAACAGAACTGCGTATCTCTCTCCACTACAGAAGCTGAGTACATTGCTGCTGGATCGTGCTGTGCTCAACTACTATGGATGAAGCAAACTCTCAAGGACTATGGCGTCAACGTGAAGAATGTGCCTCTCTACTGTGACAATGAGAGTGCCATCAAGATTGCTCATAACCCAGTTCAGCACTCGAAGACCAAGCACATCCAGATTCGTCATCATTTTCTTCATGATCATGTGTTGAAGGGTGACATCTCCATCGACCATGTCAGCATTGAAGATCAACTGGCCGATATCTTCACTAGGCCCTTGGATGAGAAGAGATTTAGCAAGTTGCGGTGTGAGCTAAATATCCTAGAATCTTCGAATGTTCTCTGAAATGGACACACATCCTAACACTTATGCTGACTTGATGACTTAGATGCGCAACACACGAAGTAACGTTTTTCTTCAATCAATGAAGACTAACCCTCTAAGTGTGAAGAAATTAATGAAGAAATTGATTCTCAGAGCCCTACGACAATTGTACGCGGTGTCTGAAATCAGCTTTCTTATACGGTGGGTTACGCCGCCACCCAAAGTTGAAAATCTTTAATTTGAGTTTTTCCTCGTTTTTGAAATTCCTCAGTTTTTCAAATTCTTCAACTTTGCATTGTCTTAGCTCTTTCCGGTGTTGTTCTTCATTTGAATATATATATATATATATATATATATATATATATATATATATGAGTTTTATGTCCTCTACAACATTCACTTATTGTTATTTCTTCAAGTTGATTTCTTCTACTAAGTGAATGTGATCGGACCCTTCCCCCTCTATGCTAAACTCAACCCAGTCTATTCACAAATTCCTCATATGCGTTCTAATTGAATCTCGTTCAAAATCTTCACTGTGTCCTTGACAGCTGAAGAAATTGCGAATGTAACTTTTAAACTTATCTTATCTAAATTTTCAGCTTTGCCGCTCAAACTGTTCCGCTTCTCATGACAAATACTTATCTATTCACCCACGATCCTACACGATTGCCACCTCTCAGTACATGGGTGACACATGTCAATCGAAGGAGAAGGGGCTAGGGGCATGTTCGTCCAATTTCCTCGGTTGAACAGTTTTTCACTCTCTCTATAAATACCCATGTCTCTTCCTCACTTCATTTTCACCTCGCTCGCGCTCTCTCCCGCTCGAGCTTCCCCAGAACCCTAGTGCCGCTGCTACTTCATCATCGCCGGTGAGGAAGAGCTTCACTGCCTCGACCTCGTCGATGTTGTACTCGCGTCGGTTGTGGATTTCTTCACTCCATCGCCGCCGTAGCCGTCTTCCTTTGCCGAGTTGGGGTGTGGAAGATCTGAACCGACGAACTTCACATCTACACTTCCCAGTTCATCATGTTTTTCACTTCGGGTAATT
Source organism: Triticum aestivum (assembly GCF_018294505.1). Taxonomy (NCBI): domain Eukaryota; kingdom Viridiplantae; phylum Streptophyta; class Magnoliopsida; order Poales; family Poaceae; genus Triticum; species Triticum aestivum. The sequence goes on along the minus strand of NC_057810.1, from coordinate 605,454,686 downwards.
AAAAGTTACTTTTATTGCTCGCTTTGATTCTCAAGTTTTCTTAAAAATCTTCAAAGGTGTTTATTCTTCAAATCTTCACACACATTAACACCTCACTTGTCATCTGCTCTTGATTCGTTTCTCTAAGCAATGATTTTCTTCAAGATTCCTCAATTGTGTGGATTTTCAATCTATACAACTCTAGAACCTAAGACAAAAACGTTTAGTGAAATTCCTCAAGACTCATCTGGTCAAATTCCTCAAAACCTATTCTTTTTGAAAAACCTTCTGAGAATGCATATGACCTCTCCAAATTCCTCGCAACTATACTCTGTTCATAGGTACAAATGTACACTGCTGAATCACTAGGTTCTCATCAACTTAACTCATTTGTAGCGTTCCTCGAAGAAAAGTTGCACGCCTCTTCAGAAACTTCAGTTGTTCATATTCCGCAGCTGAAGAAAATGGGTGACAAAAGGCCACAGAAGGGAGGAAAGAGGCCTGAGGTCAATACTGCGTTTGAAATCCCTGAGGACATCTATGCTGGGTACTGCACACCCCCTGAGGAAGATAGAAATCAGCGCAAGGTGCGCATTCAAAATATAGAAAGGAGATGGGCACGAGAATGGAGGGAGTACAGATATGTCACTCCCAAGTATATGAAGAAATTCGCACTCAACCCTCCATGCCCAAGACCTCCATTGGCACCAGGCCAGTTGGCAGATTCCACCAGCCTCAAGCGCGGTGAGGATTATCCTGATGAATGGACAAAGCGCCAAGCCAATCTGGCTAAGCAAGCAAAGGAAGGACTGAAGAAATTCAACGCAGACTCTGCTGCTGCTGCCTCTGCTGAGACCTCTGCTAGTCAGCCAAAGAAGGCAATGAACAAGAAGCATGCACATAAATCCAGTGCTTCACCTTCAATGCCCTCACGGCCAAGCTCCTCTGCTTTGCCATCAAGGCCAGATTCTTCAAGGCCCTCACGGCAAATTCCTCAGACTGCTCCTTCAAAGTCCTCAGCTCCTCCATCAAAATCTTCAGCTGCTCTGACAAAATCCTCGGCACCTGTGCATCTCGCCATGTGCCAAAGGACTCAAGGCTTCTCTATTGCCTCAGGAGCATCTCCAAGCTCCTCAACTGCTTGAACTTCATCAGCTGGCCCCTCACTGCTGAAGAAAAAGGCCACTGCTGGACGAGGTATTCGACCAAGTCCTCACAAGAAGCAAGTCGCTTTCCAAGTGCCCTCTGATGATGATGAGGCGGATGATGAAGAACTTGCCTAAATCATCAGAAATAGGCAAGCCAGGGCCGCTAGAGCCAAAGGCGGCAATGTGCCGCTGATGTTGGATCCAAAGTTGATCCTTGACTACATTGATCTGTGGCACAAGGATCCTAACACGCCTTTGCTGGAGATGAACCTCACTCCTGGTCAAAGTCATGTTCTGACTGCCTTCATTGAGGAAGAAAAATGGAAATTTGAACAAGGCAGAAGTTTGAAGAAAGCGCAGTACAAGAAACAACGCTACCTCAAGGACAATGTCCTCACTCTCACTCTTGATCAGCTCCTTGCCTTGCAAGTGGAAATCAAACAACTGAGCGATGAATTTGATCGCTATTATGCTGATTGGAAGGGCGCCAAGGTGCGTTTCGTCAATCTGACAAAGAAATTCACTTCAAGTGCTGCTCCACCTGTGCATGTTGAAGTTACTCAGGATGAGGCATCTGCTCAGCCTACTGAAGAACTTGCCAGCACCATTGATGACATTCAGGCTGCTAAAGAAAATGAGAGTGCCAGGGCTGATGACTCCATTCCAGCCGCTGAAGATATTTCCAGGGCATCCACTAGTGGTGCGCCTGAAGAAAGTGAACAAGTCAGGGCAACTGCATCAGTTGCGCCTGAGGAAAATGAACCAAAGTCCTCTGCACCTCTTGCGCCTACCCCAACTCCAATCCTTCCATCTGCATCAGATGCGAAGAAGACCAAGGCCGCCGAACATGCTGCTGTGAAGAAAAGGAAGGCATCAGCTTCATCAAATTCTTCAACTTCGAAGAAGATGAAGACTCTGATCAGTTCAATTGTCAATCCAATTGATGCCGTTCAAGTCTCATCAATGCCATCAAAGGACCTTGTTCCTTTTGGTGAAGATTATGTGATTCCTGATGAATCTGATGAAGAAACTCCTTCTGCTGCTTCGACAGAGCAGCTGGACGAAGAAATTGAAGTGGATAAGATCCCTTCAACCCCAGTTATTTCCTCACCTATGCCTTAGTTTACTGTTGAAGAGGTAGGTGTTGAAGAAATTGAAGATGAGGATGTGGACATTGGGTGTACCACTCCTGTGCTTAATGATGAATTTTGGGACAGTCAACATCCAAACTCTCCAATGTTCACTCAACTCCAAGTTATTCCTCAGTCCCCTGCTGCCACTGAAGTACAAATGGGATCTGAAGAACCTCATGCAACCCCAAGTGTTCATGAAGAAATTCCAGCCACTAGTGCTGAAGAAATTGTCAACGAAGAATTGACAACCCAGGCTGAAGCTACTGAAGAGCCTGAAATTCCTCAGCCCGAGGAACCTGAGATTGCGATTCCTGAAGTGGTGCTGCAATTGACTGACACTCCTTAGCCCAAGCCAAAGGATCCCTTCTCCAAGAAGCAAAAATTCAAGGCTGACGATTTCTTCGGCGAGCACATATTCTTCACTGAATTCAACCCCTATGACAATGCTCGTCTTAGAAGGAAGCGTTTTTGGACTGCTAGCCAGGCCAACTTATATTCCTAAGTGCTTTACAACAAGGACAAAGTCTTCGACCATGAGCACATTCCTCACGTGGACATGGAATCCATGCCTTGCTTCTCTCAAGTCCTCAGCATGATTCATGATGCTGGCTTGCTCAATTTCTGCTTTGACATAGTTGATTGGAATGAAGAGCTTATTCTTCAGTTCTACGCAACTTTGCATATCACAGGCGATGTTGCTGACGTCAACTCGTGGGTGTTAGACTAGATGACTGAAAACACTCATTACAAGGCACCAGCCTCTGAATTGCTTCGTGCCTTACCAATCAGTCCTCCACCTGACGGTACTTGTTGTCTGTATGATGAGCCTGAACTCACTGATCACTATATTCAAGTGCTCATGAAGCCGCTGAAGCCAAGACAAGCTCCAAGGACCAAATTCCTCGTGAAGGAATTGCTCTATGTGCCAAGAACAATCTACCGCATTCTGACGAAGACCATGTGTCCTATCAAAGGCCATGACTCATCTGATGAAGAAATTATCGGAATGATGAAGAATATGCTTTTCAACATAATGCACGACATCCCCATAAACTATCATGATTTCTTCAACTCTCGCGAATGTTGCACTTTCACCATTTGAGCTGAAGCCTTACGCGTCGTGGATCATGAGATTCCTCAGAATAAGGACTTCACTCAACTACAAGGCTGATTTTCAGAATCACCTCAGCTACTTGCCCCCTATTGAAGTCCTCAAGCGGACAATTTCCTCATCCGATGAGAAGGGCAAGTCACCAGCCGTGATCGATGAAGGCATTCGTCCATTGGATGGTCAGTTCCGCAAAGCTGCATCTTACTCCATCAATGACGACTCTGCCACTCATGATTCTGCTACCAATGCTACCAAGACAAGTCCTCAAGCTACTGCTCCACGTGTGATGACTGACCGTGAACTGCTTATAAGTCTTCACTAGAAGGTGGATCAAAACCACAAGTGGGTTAAGCGCCAGTTTGGCTCTATTCTTCACAACATGACTTCTACACATAATGCAGTGAAGAAAAACCAGTACTACCTCCATGAAGTGTTTGATCGCACCTGGGCTATTCTGTCACATCTATATGGTGAAGAAGATCTGAAGCAAATGGGCTTCAAGGAAGACTTTGACTGGTCTGCTCCTCCACCGAAGAGATTCAAGAAAGTCAAGGTTCCTTCCTTGGTGGCCAACTCATATTCTTCATCATGCGCCACGGACGAGCATAAAGACTTGGACGACACTGCAGTAGGCCCTACAACAACTCAAGACCCTGATGACGCTGGCGCTCCTCCATCATCATGATATTCTTCAGGGGCGTTAGTCCTCAGTTTCAACCCTTTTGGTCATTCGATGACAAAGGGGGAGAAATTTGAGTTAGTCTTCAAGCGGGTCTATCTTATATGGGCGTTTTTTTGCTAAGTTACAACTCTTGTTCTTCTGATGACTTTGCTGGATCGAGTTGTAATCTTAAACTCTATGGTGACCTGATACTTTTGCTATGTTCTTCTGCATGCTTATTCCTCTTTAATGTTAATGCATGCATGCTAAATTACATCAGTCACCATATTTCATCATGCATCATACAAGATATAGGGGGAGATCTCCATGATTATACTCTTCAAGTGTGCATTGCTTCGAAAGCAAATTCCTCACTATGCACATCTTCAGGGGGAGTTCTTCTATATCTTGCAATCAAATTCCTCAATATCAGTATTTACACTTCACATGTTTATCCCCATTGAAAACTTAACCTATATTATCATCAATCACCAAAAAGGGGGAGATTGTAAGTGCATCTAGTGCCCCTTAGTGATTTTGGTGTATTCAAGACTTATAGGTTAAGGGACTGATGCGTTTGTGAGTGTACATAGGTCTATAAGTCTATGAGGAGTTTGATATTTACAAAGAAAGTGGACCCCTAAAAATGAAGTTCTTCAACTGAAGACTTTGGATTTCTGAAGACTTACTGAAGACTTTGAAAGTGAAGAAATTGGTGCGACCTTGAAGACTTGGTAATCATTCGAGGAACATGAAGCATGAAGACTTTTGTTTTTACTGTTTCATTTTCTCTTTCTTGAGTCATAGGAAACACCGTACTGTTAAAGGGGGTCGAGGAAATACTAAGGAAAAATTTCCATGTGATGCTCAACTCAAAATCCTACACCTACCAATCCCTTCGAGTGAAGCCATTGGAATTCTCATACAGTTCAGTCATATTCTTCAGTGACAGAGACGAAGTTCTTCTGGTCTCTAAGGAATTTGTTCTGACTGAGGAGTTAGGAATTTGCCAGTGCGAATTGCCTACACAGTGAGGAACATGATAGCCCTGAGGTATTTGAGAGTCAAATATTCCGACCGTTGCTGTGCTACGCGCCAGCTGTTCCAAAATATCTACCCACCTAACGGTCATATCAGACAAGGGAATTTATGTCTTATCATGTCGGGCTGCTCCCTAGGCTATAAATAGTCGCCCCCTTCAACCACTAGCTGGTTGGCTGCTCCGAGAGAAACTGACACTTGTCATTTGAGAGCATCCATCCTCCGAGGACTTTGAGCGAAAATCATCAAGTGAGGAAAACCCAAACCCAACACCTACAAACCCAAAGTGATTGAGCATCATTAAAGAGATTGATCCTGCGTGGATCCGACGCTTGTTTCCTTTGAAGACTGTGCTTCTTCCAGACGGTTAGGCGTCAAGGTCTAGAGCATCCAAGAGGAATTGTGGATCGCCGAGTGACCGAGTTTGTGAAGGTTCGGAAGTCACCTGAAGACTTACCACGAGTGATTGGGCAAGGTTTGTGTGACCTTAGCTCAAGGAGAATATAGTGAGGACTGTGTGTCCGGGACTGTGTGTCCTTGAGTTTAAATACTCAGCCTCTCCAACCAGATGTACAACTGAGACAGCAGTTGGAACTGGTCTACCAAATCATTGTCTTCACCGAGCTAACTGGTTCTATCTCCTCAACTCTTTCATTTCCTCATGTATGTTGTTGTGTGCCTGTTCATATCTGTTTGAAGACATTGACTGAAGACTTTCTCAATTTCCTCAGTTCTATTTCTTCAGTTTGTCCGTCTTCTTCCTTGTGTTATCCAGTGTTTACGCTTTCTGTACTCTGTGCTTGTCTTCATTTCATCATGATGACTATGATTGTGTTCTGTTATGTTCCTTTCCGAGTACTTATTCCACTGCAAGTAGTTTTTCATTTAGGAATTTCCTCACCAGCAAATTCCTCAGTGAAGAATTCGTAAAAATCGCCTATTCACCCCCCTCTAGTCGATATAACTCACTTTCAATAGGTGCACTAGTTCGGTGAAGAGATGGTGATACAAGTGTAGTAATGATAGTAGATATTGATTTATGTAATAGTAACAATAAAAAACAACAAGGTAGCAAGGAACAAAAGTGAGCACAAACAGTATTGCAATGCTTGAAAATAAGGCCTAGGGCTCATACTTTCGCTAGGGCAATCTCTCAACAGTGCTAATATAATTGGATCATATAACCATCCCTCAACCTGCGATGAAGAATCACTCTGAAGTTCTTATCTAGCGGAGAACATAAGACAAAATTGTTTGTAGGGTAAGAAACCACCTCAAAGTTATCCTTTTCGATCGATCTATCGAGCTATCCCTATAAGTGTCACAAACAACCCAAGAGTTCGTACTAAAATAACACCATATGATACACATCAACCAACTCTAATGTCACCTAGATACTCCAATGTTACCACGAGTATCTGTGAGTTGATTATACGATATGCATCAAACAACTTCAAATTCATAATACTCAATCCAACACAAAGAACTTCAAAGAGTGCCCCAAGATTTCTACTGGAGAAACAAAGACGAAAACATGCATCAGCCCCTATGCATAGATTACCCTAATGTCACTCCGGGAATCTGTGAGTTGAGTGCCAAGACATACATCAAGTGCTCTCAAATCCATAAAAGTATTCAATCCGATAATAATGAAATCTCAAAGGTAAAACTCAATTCATCACAACAAGATAGAGAGGGGAAAACACCATATGATCCAACTATATTAACAAAGCTCGCGATACATCAAGATCATGCCAAATCAAGAACGCGATAGCGAGAGATCAAACACATAGCTACTAGTACAAACCCTCAGCTGTCGGATTAAGGGATCCACAAACCCTTGAGAGGTTCGAACTCTGGGGTGCGTGCGGAGATCTCAACCTACCCAACCTGCCTACTCGCGATCCTCCTAAGCCCAGCGCGTCAAGCTCAAAGAGACAAAGAGACACACTAGTTTATCCTGGTTCGGGCCACCTTGCGATGTAATACCCTACTCCAGCGTACAGTGGATGAACTAGCCTCAGGAGGTGAGGTGTTCTTGAGCTCAAGGGAGCTGGTGTGGTGTGAGCCAGTTCGACTTGTCTTGTGTTCTATGGTGGTGGCTAGTCCTCTTCCCAAATGTTGGCGGGAAAGGATCCCACGGGCCGGCTTTAAAAGGGGACAAGTAGTACAGCTTATCTTGACAAAAGTAGTCTTCGCCTACGAAAAGCCTCTGGTCGTGAAGCTATGTTGGGCTCGTGGATGACCTCCGTCTTACCGTCCTAGCGCTCTTGGTCTCGGTGCACCCGAATGGAAACCTTTGGTTGATTCCTCAGGACTCCGCGCCTGTGGCTTGCCTCCTTTGCACCGAAGAGGAAACCTGCACTCTGCGCCCTCCTGGCGCTGCCTGGCCTTGGTCGTCATGGCTCACGTCAGCTGAGCCTCATGAGGTGAACCTTGCATAGAACTCTCGGCCCCTTGGGAGCCAGCCTGAGGAGGCTGATCCCCTCAGGGGTCTTGGCGTCATCCGCCTCGCGAGGCTTGGCCCTTCACGAGGATCTTGAGTTGTTGATGTTGAAGCTGGGCCGTACCAGGCCGTCAATGGAGCCACATGGTGGGCCGCAGGCCGGCAGGGCTGGATACCCCCATATCCAGGACGCTGATAGTAGCCCCCGGGCCCAAGGCGCGCTCGGACTTGGCTTCCAGGTGAAGCCAAAGGGCAAGTGTGGAGCGCCACGGGCCATAACCGCCAGCATCCTTGATGACGCGTGGCGATTGATGGGACGTGGGAGACTCTGCTTCCCCATGCTACCTCGGCGACCGTTCGACTTGACGGGGCGATGCGGCATGCATAAGGTCATGATGGCACGAGGTCGTGGAGGCCAGCGGTTGGCCTCCCTTGGCTATAAATGTGAGGAAGAGGCAGATCCCATCGCCCATCTTTCCTTCGTCTTGCTTCCGCCTGCTTCTTCTCTTCTCTACCTTGTTTTCATGGCGCCGATCAAGAGGCATTCTGCGGCCAAGAAGGGGAAGGCTCCTAGGGAGGGGCCCGATCCTCTCCCGTCGAAGAAACGGCTTCGCCTTCCTCACTATGCCGGCACGGGGCGAGAGGTGACCAGGCCTTGGCGATCGATGTCTCCGCCTGGCTTCCCCCTCCCCATATACGCCCGTGCTCAGGATGAAGGAGTGCACCATCGAGTGGCGCCTGACGAAGATGGCAGGGCCGCCATTGCCCTGCCGACCGTTCCATGGACCCACGCCGAGGGCAACTCGCATGAGTTTGTGGCGTGAGTCCTATTTATAGCGGCCTTGGTCCTCTTCCCAAATGTTGGCGGGAAGGGATCCCACAATGGCCGGATTTGAAAGGGGACAAGTAGTACAACTTATCCTGACAAAAGTAGTATTCGTCTGCAAAAAGCCTCTGGTCGTGACACTGCGGTGGGTTCGTCGATGACCTCCGTCCTGCCATCCTGGCGGTCTTGGTCTCGTTGCACCAGAATGGAAACCTTTGGCTGATTCCACGGGACTCCGCGCCTGTGGCTTGCCTCCTTTGCACCGAAGAGGAAACCTGCACTGTGCGCCTGCCTGGTGCCCACCTAGCACCCGCCTGGCCTTGGTCGTCATGGCTCACGTAAGCTGAGCCTCGTGAGGTGAACCTTGCATAGAACTCTCCGCCCCTCGGGAGCCAGCGTGGGGAGGCCGATCCCCTCGGGGGTCTTGGCGTCGTCTGCCTCGTGAGGGTCTTGAGTTGTTGATGTTGAAGCTGGGCCATACCAGGCCGTCAATGGAGCCACGTGGTGGGCCACAGGCAGGTAGGGCTAGATACCCCCATATCCAGGACGCCGACAGTAGCCCCCGGGCCCAAGGCACGCTCGGACTTGGCTTCTAGGCAAAGCCAAAGGGCAAGTGTGGAGCGCCGCAGGCCCTAACCGCCTGCGGCCTTGATGAGGCGTGGCGATTGATGGGACATGGGCGATTCTGCTTCCCCATGCTGCCTCGCCAACCGTTCGACTTGACCGGATGATGCAGCATGTAGAAGGCCATGATGGCGTGAGGTTGTGGAGGCCGGCGGTTGGCCTCCCTTGGCTATAAATTTGCGAGCGGGAGGAGCTCCTGCCCATCTCTCTTTCGCCTTGCTTCTGCCTTCTTCTTCTCTTCTCCACCTTGTGCCCATGGCGTTGCCGAGGAGGTTTTCAACGGCCAAGAAGGGGAAGGCTTCCAAGGAGGGGCTTGCCGCTCCGCCTCCTAAGAGAGGTCGCGGTCGCCCCGCAAGCATCCTGTGGCTCCCATGGCGGCCCCCAGGGAGCGCGGGCGCGCACCCCCAGAGCCGACACTCCTCTTGGTGTCCGTGATGGAACCTCTTCTCGCGGCATGGGCCACCGGCTTCGGAGCAGCCCCCATGAGGAAGGGAGGCGTGCCATGATTGTGCGCCCGCCTCGGCCGCGCTTCTCTTTGCTGGATGTGCTCCCTGAATTCATGGTGTGGTCGGGGAGCCCGACCGGCATCTCGCTCCAGCTTTCGTGCTTCTTCTCCGGCGAACTTCCTTCCTCGGGGCTTGATGGTCTCTGGCTGCAGGCCAACGACTACTGTAGCAGAGATTCATGGGTTGGCGACGAGGTTGCCGCCTCTGGCAGCGTGGTCCTGACCCGTGGCTGGCAGACTTTCGCCTGTGCGCGTGGCCTGGGCGGAAAGTGCACCCTCCACTTCAAGTACGATGGCCTGGCGACCCTCTACGTGAGGGTGTTCAGGGAGGACGGCTGCCGCGTGGGGTGCTGCCCGGAGGATGGCAGCAGCGACGATGGTGGCGACGACGAGCTTGGCCTTGGCGACGCGCGCTCCTCCTCTCGCGATTACAGTTCTTCCTTGGATGAGAGCTTGAGCAGTGGCGGCTACGACCGGCCCCTGCGTCGTCGTGCTCGGGTCGAGGACGTCGGTGGTTCGTCCCGTCGCGGTGCTCCAGTGAAGCTGGAGAGGAGCCCGGCGTGAGGCCGGGGACCGGCGAACTTGGACTCAAGGCCGGCAGCCCCAGGTCACCTATGGGAGAACTGGTGAAGCGCGGGCCACCTTCGGGCCCTCTTTGTTTAGCCTTTCCTTTCTCCTGTAATTCGAAAAAAAATGTACCATGTGGGGCATGTAATGAACTATGGCAGTTATGCCCTTTATGCTATGCTTGCTATCTTGATGTTGTGTTGTGATGTTTGCGGTCTGAGTGAGTTAAGGTAGGAAGGCTTAGCTTGGTATAGTAGTTTTCCGCCTCATGAAAATATGGCCTCAGGTACTTGATGGCCCCCCTTTCTCGGGGAGCCTTGGGTGCACGTCCAGCAGCAGTGGCGACTCCTGGGAATCCAACGACTCTCCTGAGCTTAGTGATTCCCCGAAGTCAAGCGACGATAGCTACGTGCCGCCAAGCTCCCACCGAGGCCGGAGTGCGGCTGCGGCTGCGGCTGCCGCCCGGCGTCGCCAGCGATACCGTAGGGCCTAGTAGCTGCTTTCCCTGCACGGAATGAAGATCAGCCCCAGTGGGCTTTGTAAGGACCGGAATGTACTTAATATCAGCATTGCTTCTTTTGATCTTGTAATGAACTCGCATATCCCAGTTTGGCACAGTTCCTCCCTTTTCTTTTCCCTAGGCAGTGCGATGCTCTACACCGATGGGACCTAGTCCTCAGGCAGGCTTCAGCCGTCGCTAGTATGCCATGTCGTGATGCCGTGGTCAAGGCTAGGAGGTGAGCGGCCCGAGGTCTGGTAAGAGCTCATGAGACGCGATGCTCACGAGGTCCCCCTTGGTGTGGAAGCAGCTACCCAAAGAATTGGAAAGTGGAGCGGAACTGCCAAAATGGAACTGCGAGGCAGGGTGAGCGGGGAGCGAAGCTGATGCCGCAGCGAACCGGGACTTATCTTTTGGTGTCCTGGTCCATCAGGGAGATGATGCTAGCCTCAGGAGGTGAGGTGTTCTTGAGCTGGTGTGGTGTGAGCTAGTTCGACCTGTCCCCTATGGCGGTGGCTAGTCCTATTTATAGTGGCCTTGGTCCTCTTCCCAAATGTTGGCGGGAAGGGATCCCACAATGGCCAGATTTGGAAGGGGACAAGTAGTACAACCTATCCTGACAAAAGTAGTCTTTGCCTGTGAAAAGCCTCTGGTCGTGGCACTGCAGTGGGCTCGTCGATGAGCTCTGTCCTGGCGGTCTTGGTCTCGTTGCACCAGAATGGAAACCTTTGGCTGATTCCTCGGGACTCTGCGCCTGTGGCTTGCCTCCTTTGCACCGAAGAGGAAACCTGTGCTCTGTGCCCTCCTGGCGCCCTCCTGGCCTTGGTCGTCATAGCTCATGTCAGCTGAGCCTCATGAGGTGAACCTTGCATAGAACTCTTTGCCCCTCGGGAGCCAGCATGGGGAGGCCGGTCCCCTCGGGGGTCTTGGCGTCGTCCGCCTCACGAGGCTTGGCCCCTCGCGAGGGTCTTGAGTTGTTGATGTTGAAGCTAGGCCATACCAGGCCATCGATGGAGCCACATGGTGGGCCGCAGGCAGGCAGGGCTGGATACCCCCATATCCAGGATGCTGACATCAGCCCCGAGGGTGTAATACTCCCTCCTCATCATGGTGGCCGCCGGGATGATGAAGATGGCCTCTGGTGATGATTTTGTTAGGGAACGTAGCAGAAATTCAAAATTTTCCTACGAGTCACCAAGATCTATCTATGGAGAGACTAGCAACAAGAGAGAGGGGAGTGCATCTACATACCCTTGTAGATTGCTAAGCGGAAGCATTCAAGAGAATGGGGTTGAAGGAGTCGTACTCGTCGTGATCCAAATCACCAGAGATCCTAGTGCCGAACGGACGACACCTCCGCGTTCAACACACGTGCAGCCCGGTGACGTCTCCCACGCCTTGATCCAGCAAGGAGAGAGGGAGAGGTTGAGGAAGACTCCGTCCAGCAGCAGCACAACGGCGTGGTGGTGATGGAGGAGCGTGGCACTCCAGCAGGGCTTCGCCAAGCACCGCGAGAGATGAGGAGGAAGAGAGGTAGGGCTGCGCCAGGGAGAGGTCAAAACTCATGTGTTTGCAGCCCCCAACACCTCAAGTATATATAGGGGAAGGGGAGGGGCTGTGCCCCCATCTAGGGTTCCCTCCCTAGGGGTGGCGGCAGCCCCAAAACCCATCTAGGGTGCGGCCAAGGGGGGGAGAGGGGGAAACTTGCCCCCAAGTAAGGTGGAGGCGCCCCCTCTCCAAACCCTAGGCGCCTTGGGCCCTTGTGGGGGGGGGTGCACCAGCCCACCTGAGGCTGGTCCCCTCCCACACTTGGGCCATGCAGCCCTTTGGGGCCGGTGGCCCCACTTGGTGGACCCCCGGGACCCTCCCGGATGTCCCGGTACATTACCGATAGCACCCGAAACTTTTTCGGTGACCAAAACAGGACTTCCCATATATAAATATTTACCTCCGGACCATTCCGGAACTCCTCTTGATGTCCGGGATCTCATCCGGGACTCCGAACAACATTCGGTAACCACATACAAACTTCCTTTATAACCCTAGCGTCATCGAACCTTAAGTGTGTAGACCCTGGGGTTCGGGAACCATGCAGACATGACCGAGACGTTCTCCGGTCAATAACCAACAGCAGGATCTGGATACCCATGTTGGCTCCCACATGTTCCACAATGATCTCATCGGATGAACCACGATGTCAAGGACTCAATCGACCCCATATACAACTCCCTTTGTCTAGCGGTATTATACTTGCCCGAGATTCGATCGTCGGTATGCCGATACCTTGTTCAATCTTGTTACCGGCAAGTCTCTTTACTCGTTCCATAACACATCATCCCGTGATCAACCCCTTGGTCACATTGTGCACATTATGATGATGTCCTACCAAGTGGGCCCAGAGATACCTCTCCGTCAACCGGAGTGACAAATCCCAGTCTCAATTCGTGCCAACCCAACAGACACTTTCGGAGATACCCGTAGTGCACCTTTATAGCCACCTAGTTATGTTGTGACGTTTGGTACACCCAAAGCATTCCTACGGTATCCGGGAGTTGCACAATCTCATGGTCTAAGGAAATGATACTTGACATTAGAAAAGCTTTAGCATACAAACTACACGATCTTTGTGCTAGGCTTAGGATTGGGTCTTGTCCATCACATCATTCTCCTAATGATGTGATCCCGTTATCAACGACATTCAATGTCCATGGCCAGGAAACCGTAACCATCTATTGATCAACGAGCTAGTCAATTAGAGGCTTACTAGGGACATGGTGTTGTCTATGTACCCACACATGTATCTGAGTTTCCTATCAATACAATTATAGCATGGATAATAAACGATTATCATGAACAAGGAAATATAATAATAATAACCAATTTATTATTGCCTCTAGGGCATATTTCCAATAGTCTCCCACTTAGAATAGAGTCAATAATCTAGTTCACATCGCCATGTGATTAACATTGACAGGTCACATCGCCATGTGACCAACATCCAAGAGTTTACTAGTGTCACTAAACTAGTTCACATCACCATGTGATTAAGACTCAATGAGTTCTGGGGTTTGATCATGTTTGCTTGTGAGAGAGGTTTCAGTCAACAGGTCTGCAACATTCAGATCCGTATGTATTTCGCAGATCTCTAGGTCATATTGTAAATGCTGCTTCCACGCTCCACTTGGAGCTTTTCCAAATGGTTGCTCCACTATACGTATCCGGTTTGCTACTCAGAGTCATTCGGATAGGTGTTAAAGCTTGCATTGATGTAACCCTTTATGCCGAACTCTTTATTACCTCCATAATCGAGAAACATGTCCTTATTTACTCCAAGGACAATTTTGACCGCTGTCCAATGATCCACTCCTGGATCATTCTTGTACCCCTTGACTGACTCATGGCAAGGCACACTTCCGGTGCGGTACACAGCATAGCATACTATAGAGCCTACGTCTGAAGCATAGGGGACGACCTTCGTCCTTTCTCTCTCTTCTGTCGTGGTCGAGCTTTAACTCTTAACTTCATACCTTACAACTCAGGCAAGAACTCCTTCCTTGACTGATCCATCTTGAACACCTTCAAGATCATGTCAAGGTATGTGCTCATTTGAAAGTATTATTAAGCATTTTGATCTATCTTATAGATCTTGATGCTTATTGTTCAAGTAGCCTAATCCAGGTTTTCCATTGAAAAACACTTTTCAAATAACCCTATATGCTTTCTAGAAATTCTACATCATTTCTGATCAACAATATGTCAACAACATATACTCATCAGAAATTCTATAGTGCTCCCACTCACTTCTTTGGAAATACAAGTTTCTCATAAACTTTGTATAAACCCAAAATCTTTGATCATCTCATCAAAGCGTACATTCCAACTCCGAGATGCTTACTCCAGTCCTTAGAAGGATTGCTGGAGCTTTGCATATTTGTTAGCGTTCTTCAGGATTGACAAAACTTTCTGGTTGTATCACATACAACCTTTCCTCAAGGATATCATCGAGGAAACAATGATTTGACATCCTATCTGCAAGAATTCATAAATCATGCAGTAATTGCTAATATAATCCCAACAGACTCTTAGCATCGCTATGAGTGAGAAAGTCTCATCGTAGTCAACTCCTTGAACTTGTCGAAAAACATCTTAACGACAAGTCGAGCTTTCTTAATGGTGATACTTACCATCATTGTCTGTCTTCCTTTTAAAATCCATCTGTACCCAACGGCCTTACGACCAACAAGTATTTATTCCAAAGTCATGGATCCTTTCTCGAATTTTATGGCCTCGAGCCATTCGTCAGAATCCGGGCCCACCATCGCTTCTCCATAGCTCGTAGGTTCATTGTTGTCTAGCAACATGACCTCTAAGACAGGATTGCGTACCACTCTGAAGTAGTACGCGTCCTTGTCGACCTACGAGGTTCGGTAGTGACTTGATCCGAAGCATCATGATCACTATCATCAGCTTCCACTTCAATTGGCGCAGGTGCCACATGAACAACTTCCTGTGCCCTGCTACACACTGGTTGAAGTGATGGTTCAATAACCTCATCAAGTCTCCACCATCCTCCCACTCAATTCTTTCGAGAGAAACCTTTCCTCGAGAAAAGACCCGTTTCTAGAAACAATTACTTTTGCTTCTGGATCTGAGATAGGAGGTATACCCAACCATTTTGGGTATCCTATGAAGATGTATTTATCCGCTTTGGGTTCGAGCTTATCACGATGAAACTTTTCATATAAGCGTCGCAGCCCCAAACTTTCAAGAAACGACAACTTAGGTTTCTCCAAACCATAGTTCAAACGGTGTCATCCCAACGGAATTACGTGGTGCCCTATTAAAGTGAGTGCGGTTGTCTCTAATGCCTAACCCATGAACGATAGTGGTAATTCGATAAGAGACATCATGGTACGCACCATATATATCCAATAGGGTGCAACTATGATGTTCGGACACACCATCACACTATGGTGTTCCAGGCGGTATTAATTGTGAAACAATTTCCACAATGTCTTAATTGTGTGCCAAAGCTTGTAACTCAGATATTCATCTCTATGATCATATCATAGACATTTTATCCTCTTGTCATGACGATCTTCAACTTCACTCTGAAATTACTTGAACCATTCAATAATTTAGACTTGTGTTTCATCAAGTAAATATACAGCATCTACTCAAATCATCTGTGAAGTAAGAACATAATGATATCCACTGCATGCCTCGGCACTCATTGGACAGCACACATCAAAATGTATTACTTCCAACAAGTTGCTCTCTTGTTCCATTTTACTGAAAAACGAGGCTTTCAGTCATCTTGCCCATGTGGTATGATTTGCATGTCTCAAGTGATTCAAAATCAAGTGAGTCCAAATGATCCATCTGCATGGAGTTTCTTCATGCGTACATACCAATATGACTTACATGGCAGTGCCACAAGTAGGTGGTACTATCATTACTATCTTATATCTTTTGGCATGAACATGTGTATCACTACGATCGAGATTCAATAAACCATTCATTTTAGGTGCAAGACCATTGAAGGTATTATTCAAATAAACAGAGTAACCATTATTATCCTTAAATGAATAACCGTATTGCGATAGACATAATCCAATCATGTCTATGCTCAACGCAAACACCAAATAACAATTATTTAGGTTTAAAACCGACCCTGATGGTAGAGGGAGCGTGCGATGCTTGATCACATCAACCTTGGAAACACTTCCAACACATATCGTCAGCTCACCTTTAGCTAGTCTCCGTTTATTCCGTAGCTTTTATTTTGAGTTACTAACACTTAGCAACCGAACCGGTATCTAATACCCTGGTGCTACTAGGAGTGCTAGTAAAGTACACATTAACATAATGTATATCCAATATACTTCCGTCGACCTTGCCTCCTTGTCTACCAAGTATCTAGGGTGGTTCTGCTTTAGTGTCCATTCCTCTCATTACAGAAGCACTTAGTATCGGGTTTGGGTTCAACCTTGGGTTTTCACTAGAGCAGCAACTATTTTGCCGTTTCATGAAGTATCCCTTCTTGCCCTTGCCCTTCTTGAAACTAGTGGTTTTACTAACCATCAACAATTGATGCTCCTACTTGACTTCTACTTTTGCGGTGTCAAACATCGCGAATACTTCAAGGATCATCATATCTATCCCTGATATGTTATAGTTCATCACGAAGCTCTAGTAGCTTGGTGGCAATGACTTTGGAGAAACATCACTATCTCATCTGGAAGATTAACTCCCACTCGATTCAAGTGATTGTTGTACCTAGACAATCTGAGTACAAGCTCAACGATTGAGTTTTTCTCCCTTAGTTTGTAGGCCAAGAAGCTCGTCGGAGGTCTTATACCTCTGACGTGGGCACGAGCCTAAAATCCCAATTTCAGCCCTCGAAACATCTCATATGTTCCGCGATGTTTCGAAATCGTCTTTGGTGCCTCAACTCTAAACCGTTTAACTGAACTATCACGTAGTTATCAAAACGTGTATGTCAGATGTTCGCAATATCCACAGACGACGTTCTAGGTTCAGCACACCGAGCAGTGCATTAAGGATATAAGCCTTCTACGAAGCAACAAGGACAATCCTCAGTTTACAGACCCAGTCCGCATAATTGCTACTATCAACTTTCAACTAAATTTTCTCTAGGAACATATCTAAAACAGTAGAACTAAAGCGTGAGCTACGACATAATTTGCAAAAACCTTTTGACTATGTTCAGGATAATTAAGTTCATCTTATGAACTCCCACTCAGATAGACATCCCTCTAGTCATCTAACTGATTACATGATCCGAGTCAACTAGGCCGTGTCCGATCATCACGTGAGACGGACTAGTCATCATCGGTGAACATCTTCATATTGATCGTATCCACCATACGACTCATGCTCGACCTTTCGGTCTCTTGTGTTCCGAGGCCATGTTTGTACATGCTAGGCTCGTCAAGTCAACCTAAGTGTTTCGTGTGTGTAAATCTGTCTTACACCTGTTGTATGTGAACGTTAGAATCTATCACACCCGATCATCATGTGGTGCTTCGAAACGACGAACTTTCGCAACGGTGCACAGCTAGGGGGAACACTTTCTTGAAATTTTAATGAGGGATCATCTTATTTACTACCGTCGTTCTAAGCAAATAAGATGCATAAACATGATAAACATCACATGCAATCAAAAAGTGACATGATATGGCCAAATCATTTTGCTCCTTTTGATCTCCATCTTCGGGGCTCCATGATCATCATTGTCACCGGCATGACACCATGATCTCCATCATCGTGTCTCCATGAAGTTGTCTCACCAACTTATTACTTCTACTACTATGGCTACCGGTTAGCAATAAAGTAAAGTAATTACATGGCGTTGTTCAATGACACGCAGGTCATACAATAAATTAAGACAACTCCTTTGGCTCCTGCCGGTTGTCATACTCATCGACATGCAAGTCGTGATTCCTATTACAAGAACATGATCAATCTCATACATCACATATCATTCATCACATTCTTTTTGGCCATATCACATCACATAGAATACCCTGCAAAAACAAGTTAGACGTCCTCTAATTGTTGTTTGCATGTTTTACATGGCTGCTATGGGTTTCTAGCAAGAATGTTTCTTACCTATGCAAAAGCCACAACGTGATATGCCAATTGCTATTTACCCTTCATAAGGACCCTTTTCATCGAATCCGTTTCGACTAAAGTGGGAGAGACTGGCACCCGCTAGCCACCTTATGCAATAAGTGCATGTCAGTTGGTGAAACCTGTCTCACGTAAGTGTACATGTAAGGTCAGTCCGGGCCGCTTCATCCCACAATACCGTCGAAACAAGATTGGACTAGTAACGCTAAGCACATTGAACAAAATCAACGCCCACAACTACTTTGTGTTCTACTCGTGCATAAAATCTACGCGATAGACCTAGCTCTGATACCACTATTAGGGAACGTAGCAGAAATTCAAAATTTTCCTATGAGTCAGCAAGATCTATCTATGGAGAGACTAGCAACATGAGAGAGGGTAGTGCATCTACATACCCTTGTAGATCGCTAAGCGGAAGCGTTCAAGAGAATGGGGTTGAAGGAGTCGTACTCGTCGTGATCCAAATCACCAGAGATCCTAGTGCCAAATGGACGGCACCTCCGCGTTCAACACACATGCAGCCCGGTGACATCTCCCACGCCTTGATCTAGCAAGGAGAGAGGGAGAGGTTGAGGAAGACTCCGTCCAGCAGCAGCACAACGGCGTGGTGGTGATGGAGGAGCATGGCACTCCAGCAGGGCTTCGCCAAGCACCGCGAGGGATGAGGAGGAAGAGAGGTAGGGTTGCACCAGGGAGAGGTCAAAACTCATGTGTTTGCAGCCCCCAACACCTCAAGTATATATAGGGGAAGGGGAGGGGCTATGACCCCATCTAGGGTTCCCTCCCTAGGGGTGGCGGCAGCCCCAAAACCCATCTAAGGTGCGGCCAAGGAGGGGAGAGGGGGAAACTTGCCCCCCAAGTAAGGTGGAGGCGCCCCCTACCCAAACCCTAGGCGCCTTGGGCCCTTGTGTGTGTGTGTGTGGGGGGGGGGGGTGCACCAGCCCACCTGAGGCTGGTCCCCTCCCACACTTGGCCCATGCAGCCCTTTGGTGCCGGTGGCCCCACTTGGTGGACCCCCCAGACCCTCCCGGTGGTCCAGGTACATTACCGATAGCACCCGAAACTTTTCCGGTGACCAAAACAGGACGTCCCGTATATAAATCTTTACCTTCGGACCATTCCGGAACTCCTCATGACATCCGGGATCTCATCCGGGACTCCGAACAACATTCGGTAACTACATACAAACTTCCTTTATAACCCTAGCGTCATCGAACCTTAAGTGTGTAGACCCTACGGGTTCGGGAACCATGCAGACATGACCGAGACGTTCTCCGGTCAATAACCAACAGTGGGATCTGGATACCCATGTTGGCTCCCACATGTTCCAGGATGATCTCATCGGATGAACCACGATGTCAAGGACTCAATCGATCCCGTATACAATTCCCTTTGTCTAGCGGTATTATACTTGCCCGAGATTCGATCGTCGATATGCCGATACCTTGTTCAATCTCGTCACCGGCAAGTCTCTTTACTCGTTCCGTAACACATCATCCCGTGATCAACCCCTTGGTCACATTGTGCACATTATGATGATGTCCTACCGAGTTGGCCCAGATACCTCTCCGTCAACCGGAGTGACAAATCCCAGTCTCGGTTCATGCCAACCCAATAGAAACTTTCGGAGATACCCGTAGTGCACCTTTATAGCCACCAGTTACGTTGTGACGTTTGGTACACCCAAAGCATTCCTACGGTATCCGGGAGTTGCACAATCTCATGGTCTAAGGAAATGATACTTGACATTAGAAAAGCTTTAGCATACAAACTACACGGTCTTTGTGCTAGGCTTAGGATTGGGTCTTGTCCATCACATCATTCTCCTAATGATGTGATCCTGTTATCAACGACATCCAATGTCCATGGTCAGTAAACCGTAACCATCTATTGATCAACGAGCTAGTCAATTAGAGGCTTACTAGGGAGATGGTGTTGTCTATGTACCCACACATGTATCTGAGTTTCCTATCAATACAATTATAACATGGATTATAAACGATTATCATGAACAAGGAAATATAATAATAATAACCAATTTATTATTGCCTCTAGGGCATATTTCTAACAGATTTCCCCCTCCGTTAGACTGCCGGAACAAGGTCTAGAGTGGGTTTTCATTGCTACAGAGGCTTGTGGCAGCGAAACTTCTGATATAGGGTTATTTCCGGGAGTTTCTGAATATATTGGATTTTTGGGCATCGGTTTCACGCTGGGATGAACCTCGAGAGGACCACTACCCACTAGGGCGCGCTAGAGGGGCTGGCGTGCCCTGGTGCCTATTGGACACCTCCTTCACCTTCCGGTCCTCCCATGAAGCTTCTAGTGCCTATTTTGTTCCAAAAAAATCATCAAAAAGTTTTGTTGCATTTGGAGAACTTTGATTTCTGCATAAAAAACACCACCACGCTAGTTCTGGTGAAAACAACATCAATCTGTGTTAGTTCCATTCAAATCATACTAAAACCATATAGAATTGTTGTAAACATGGCATGAATACTTCATAAATTATAGATACGTTGGAGACATATCAACATCCCCAAGCTTAATTCCTGCTCGTCCTCGAGTAGTAGGTAAATGATAAAGAAATAATTTATGAAGTGTGAATGCTAGCATAGTGCATAAGTTTGATCAATGATAATTTCAATCACTTTTCCTAGTATCATAACATCAACTCTTTCTAATAAAACTCATCATAATAAAGTAGCAATCAATTCACATGTTACGGTTCAAACAATGCCTTCTCTTGAAACTTAACAATGTATGTTCTTATTCACCAAACAATTGCAATTCAACTTATTCTCAACAAAGTCTAAGTAAGAGATCCACATACTCAATCATCATATAGTCTTCTATGGTTGCTAATACTCAAAGCATATTTTAAGAACAAATGGCATCCATCAAACACAGACAAAGATAGGGGCTTAATGTTTCGCCTCCCAACTCATTTATCATAGAGATAATTGCCAACAATAATAAATCATGATCAAATATGACTAACCATATGTGCCTAGATCTTTCCCCGGCACATGGATGCTTTCCAACTAGAGAATAATTGAGGTTGAAATGAGAATGGTATTATTGACTGTTGCATCAAAGTAAATACTGAAAAGTAAAAGATAGGCCCTTCGTAGAGGGAAGCAGATGTTGTCATGCGCTTTTTATTTTTGGATGCACAATCTGTTAATGCAAAGTAACTTCATGTTATATTGCCCCTTATGATAGCAACCTTTATTATGCAGTTTGTCACTTTTATTACTTTGCCATCACAAATTTGTACAACACTTATTTTCCCTTACAATACAAGATCAAACATGTTTAGGAGCAATTTTTATTGCTTTATGCACCGATGACAACTTACTTGAAGGATCTTATTCAATCCATAGGTAGGTATGGTGGACACTCATGGCAGGAAACTGGGTTTAAGGGTTTTTGGATGCACAAGTAGTATCTCTACTTAGTACGAATTTTTGGCTAGCAGAAGATCCTAAGAAAACACCACATATTGGAGGATCTATAACAATTTAACTTCTATGCAAATATACACAACCATAACTTAGTACGTTGTCTTCTTGTCCAACTTAAATTAATTTGATCAAGTTTGAAAATAATAAATGGTTATTCACAATCATAGAACATGTCCAAGATAGTATATTTGTATGTGAAAGTTCTCTTCCTTATACTAATCATTCATGACTTACTTGTATGACCAATATTATGATTGTCAAGCTTCAAAAGATTTCATTTTCTAAACCCGATGTGAAGCTACTACTAGGCATGATACGAACATATAATTTCAACTTCATGATATTCAATTCATTCAACAATTTTCTCATAGGATATATGTGAACCACAATAGTAAATGACAAGCTACTCAACAAAGATATAAGTGAAAATCAAGCGAGTAGTTAAGTAAATGGGTAGCCATTTGAGGACTCTCTCTTATTTTAAAAAACTTTCAGATCTAAGTATTTTGTTAAAACAGCAAGGGAAACAAAACAAAATGACATTCCAAGAATAGCACACATCATGTGAATAAGTAAAAACTTAGGCTCAATCAAGGCTAGCCGATAATTGTTGATGGAGAACGTGGGGTGCCTACTGGGGCATCCCCAAGCTTAGGTACTTGAGACTTCTTGAAATATTATCTAGGATGCCTTGGGCATCCCCAATATTGAGCTTTTGTGTCTCCTTAATTCCTCCTATATCACAGTTTTCCCTAAATCTTAAAAACTTCATCCACACAAAACTCAATAAGAACTTGTGAGATAAGTTAGTATAAATCAATGCAAAACCTTATTATTACCTACAATAGCAAATCACTTAAATTACAATTTAACATTGCATCCTAAATGTCTCTACATATTTAATACTCCTATCATCAAATAAAATCATTAAACAAGCAAACATATGCAAGCAATGCAAACATAACAGCAATCTGTCTAAACATGACAGTCTGTAAAGAATGCAAGAAGATTCATACTTATTTAACTCCAAAAATTCTGAAAAAAATACTGCACTATATAAAATTTATCATAGTATACCGTGTAAAGATTTCAAGATTTATCACGTTCCGACTTTCTGGAAGAATTCAAAGAATGATAGAAAACTTTCTGTTTTCAAACAACAACATATAAAGTTACAAAATAAGCATGGTAAAGGCTATACTTGACATTTTTATTGAAATAAAAGATGCAAAAAATTATTATAAATAACATAAAGCAAATCAAACAAAGGAAAATGACGCTCCAAGCAAAACACATATCATGTGACGAATGAAAATATAGCTCCAAGTGAGGTTACCGATAATGTTGAAGACGAAAGAGGGGATGCCTTGCGGGGCATTCCCAAGCTTAGTTGCCTGGGTCTTCCTTGAATATTACCTTGGGGTGCGTTGGGCATACCTAATCTTAGGGTCGCCACTCCTTATTCTCCTCATATTGATATCTCACCCAAAACTTGAAAACTTCAATCGCACAAAACTTAATGGAACTTCGTGAGATGGGTTAGTATGATAAAGAGCAAACCATTCACTTTGGTATTGTCAAAGATAAGATCCATATTTTTTTCTCAAACAATGCCTACTGTACCTTATCATTTCCACAATTTATATCACTTAATATAAGCTATGGAAATACTAAAACAAGCAAACTATTCATTGAAAACAGAATCTGTCAAAAACATAACAGTGTGTAATGATCTCAACAATGACTATACTTCTGTTACTCCAAAAATTCTGAAAAATTAGGACAATGTGGGCAATTTTTATATCAATCATGTGTAAAAAAATCAAATCAAAATCATGTTTTGTGAATTTACAAAATTCCAGAACTTGGTGCAAAAGTTTCTGCTTTTGCACATAATCAAATCAACTATCATCCACACTATCCCAAAGGCTTTACTTGACACTTTATTGAAACAAAAGCTATAAAACATGATTACTACAATAGTTTAATCATGTTAAAACACAAAAATTAGGGGTAAATATTGGGTTGTCTCCCAACAAGCGCTTTTCTTTAATGCCTTTTTAGCTAGGCATGATGATTCCAATGATGCTCACATGAAAATAAATAATTGAAACATAATGGGAGCATCATGCAACACATGAATAGCACATTTAAGCCTAACCCAGTTCCTATGCATAGGGATTTTGTGAGCAAACAATTCATGGGAACAAGAATCAACTAGCATAGGAAGGCAAAACAAGAAAAACTTCAAGATTTTCAACACATAGAGAGGAAACTTGATATTATTGCAATACCTAAAAGCATATGTTCCTCTCTCATAATAATTTTCATTAGCATCATGAATGAATTCAATAATATAACTATCACATAAAGCCTTCTTTTCATGATCCACAACCATACAAATTTTGTTACCCTCCACATAAGCAGATTTATTCTCACGAATAGTATTGGGAGCAAACTCAACAAAATAACTATCATGTGATACTTGATTGGCATAATCAAATTGAGGACTAAAATTATGATGACAAGTTCCATGGTTATCATTATTCTTTATATCATAAGTGTCATCACAATAATCATCATAGATAGCAAGTTTGTTCTCATAATAATCAATTGAAACCTCTTCCAAAATAGTGGATTCATCGTTGAATAAAGTTATGGCCTCTCCAAATCCACTTTCATGATTATTAGAAGAAGATTCAACACCCTCCAAAATAGTGGGATCATCATTACCTAGAGTTGATATCAATATAATCATCATAAATAGGAGCATATTTCATCATCATAAAATTTCTCAACAAAACTTGGGGGACTAAAAAATTGTCCTCATCAAACATAGCATCCCCCAGCTTATGGCTTTGCATATCATTAGCATCGTGGATATTCATAGCAAGCATACTAACAACATTGCAATCATGCTCATCATTCAAAGATTTTATGCCAAACATTTTAATGAATTCTTCTTCTATCAATTGAGCACAATTTTCGTTTCCATCATTTTCAAGAAAGACATGATAAAGATGAATAATATGAGGCAACCTCAATTCCATATTTTTTTAGTTTTCTTTTATATACCAAACTAGTGATAAAACAAGAAACTAAAAGATCTAGTTGCAAGATCTAAAGATATACCTTCAAGCACTCACCTCCCTGGCAACGGCGCCAAAAAAGAGCTTGATGTCTACTACACAACTTGTTCTTGTAGACTCATGTTGGGCCTCCAAGCGCAGAGTTTTGTAGCACAGTAGCAATTTTCCCTCAAGTGGATGACCTAAGGTTTATCAATCCATGGGAGGCGTAGGATGAAGATGGTCTCTCTCAAACAACTCTGCAACCAAATAACAAAAAGTCTCTTGTGTACTCAACACACCAAATACAATGATAAATTTTATAGGTGCACTAGTTCGGCAAAGAGATGGTGACACAAGTGTAGTAATGATAGTAGATATTGATTTTTGTAATAGTAACAATAAAAAACAGCAAGGTAGCAAGTAACAAAAGTGAGCACAAACGGTATTGCAATGCTTGAAAACAAGGCCTAGGGTTCATACTTTTGCTAGTGCAATCTCTCAATAGTGCTAATATAATTGGATCATATAACCATCCCTCAACGTGCGATGAAGAATCACTCCAAAGTTCTTATCTAGCAGAGAACATAAGACAAAATTGTTTGTAGGGTATGAAACCACCTCAAAGTTATCCTTTCTGATTGATCTATCGAGCTATCCCTATAAGTGTCACAAACATCCCAAGAGTTCATACTAAAATAACACCATATGGTACACATCAACCAACTCTAATGTCACCTAGATACTCAAATGTCACCACGAGTATCCGTGAGTTGATTATACGATATGCATCAAACAACTTCAGATTCATAATACTCAATCCAACACAAAGAACTTCAAAGAGTGCCCAAGATTTCTACCAGAGAAACAAAGACGAAAACGTGCATCAACCCCTATGCATAGATTACCCCAATGTCACTTCGGGAATCCATGAGTTGAGTGCCAAGACATACATCAAGTGCTCTCAAATCCATAAAAGTATTCAATCTGATAATATTGAAATCTCAAAGGTAAAACTCAATTCATCGCAACAAGATAGAGAGGGGAAACACCATATGATCCAACTATATTAACAAAGCCCGCGGTACGTCAAGATCGTGTCAAATCAAGAACACGAGAGAGAGAGAGAGAGAGAGAAAAGAGAGGGAGAGAGAGAGATCAAACATATAGCTACTAGTACAAATGCTCAAACCAATATTCTTCATTTGTTCCACAAAAAATCTCCAAAAATATTCTTCCTATTCTGAGAACTTTTATTTCTGCACAAAAATAACACCACGGTAGTTATGCCGAAAACAATGTCAGCCCGGGTTAGTTCCATTCAAATCACACCAAAACCATATAGAATTGTTGTAAACATGGCATGAATACTTCATAAATTATAGATACATTGGAGACGTATCACCCCACGGTCTATGTTGTACGACCTGCCCATGAGGCGGCCTCGCGAGGGGAGCCTCGCGATGCAGCCTGGTGCTTGGCGTCCTGGGCAGGGCTCTGCCTAGCGGAAAGGAGCCTCGCGAGGCACTCTCCTCGCGAGGCGACTCCCTACGGAGCGACCGGAGCAGGGCCACCTGTCACGAGCCAGCCCAGGTGTCACCCTTCGGGCCAGAGGCAGACGGGCCATGGTACCCTGGTTCCCACTGGGCTGGTAGTAGCCCCCGGGCCCGCGGCGTGCACCTTCCATTCGTTAGAGGCGAAACTACGCGGGGCCCATCGAGCTGTCGAGCCCAAAGGTGATGCGTGGCAGCTTTTACCGCGCGGAACGCTCCCACTCCCGACGGCTCCTCGGTAACTATCGACCTGGGGATAAAGCCTGGGTGCGTAGGGCGCAGGCACATCCTTTCCCTCTATTTTCGTCTCACCCTTCGTCTCGTGCGCGAGAAGCTCCCTTGTTCCTCCCCCTCCAGCCTCCAATCCTATCTGCCGCCATGGCCCCGAGCAAGAAGGGGAAGAAGAGCGCCACCGAGCCCGGGACGACGGCTCCGTCGGGGCCGGGCCCGCACTGTTGAAGCCCGTGATCATCAACAAGGAGGACCTAGACAAGGTGCGGCCGATGACGGCCGATGTCGACAACGGGAATGGGGCGACGTAGATCTGGCCGGCGTCGCGCCCGGCAGCTGAGCAAGGTGGCACGACCTTCCTGTTCTTCCTCCACTCTGTCTTCATCGTTTTGGCCCCCCTTCTCTGACTTCTTTGATGTTGTGCTCAGCCATTATCAGGTGCATGCACTGCATTTGCACCCAAGCTCTACCCCATTGCTCTCCGCCTTCGCCTACCTCCGCGAAGCCTTTCTAGGGGTGATGTCGTCCATGGCCTTCCTCCAGAAATTCTTCCGCCTCCACCTGACTATGGCGAACTAGTGCTCGGGCTGCGTGTCATTCCAGATGGTCGCAGGCATGCGCGTGCACATCATCGACATGTAGATTCCTGAGGAGGTGGAAAGCTTCAGGGATCACTGGGTGTACATGGACGTGCGCCAGTACAGCCTCCTTCTCAAAATCCCAGAGGTGCCAGCGGTACAAAGCTCCAGGTGGGAGCACACCGAGCTGATTGACGCCGTGCTGGGGCCAGTCATAGCGAGGATGCGGGCGCTACAGGCCCGCGGGCTCATAGCGAGCATGGTCATCAAGGAGTTCATGTGCAAGCGCATTTTCCCCCTCCAGAGGCACGCATGCCCAATATGGACCCACTCGGGCCTAGGCGACCCCATGTGGCTGAGCGCCGATCGCCTTACCCCGGAGGTGGAGGAGGGGCTGGCGAGGGTTCTCCTTGCGGCGAGGATGCCGTTCCCAACGCCAAAGGCAGCCCTGATCTACTGCTTCGGAAACCAGGAGGATGCGAGGGCCAGCATGCCGCGGGTCGATCAATGGGGGCTGGTGCCCACGGGTCATGAGGGACCCCGCAACAATCCGGTCCAGGTGATGCTAGTTCCCAGCGGTAACGACATTGTCGGGGTAGCGGCCGCGGTCGACGCCTGGCCGAGGTGGTAGAACCCTCACTAAAGGAAGGAGCCTACAACAACGGCGGTGACGATGTTGGGGGATTCCTGGTCGAGGCCTGATACATCTCCAATGTATTTATAACTTTTTATTGTTCCATGGTATTATATTATCCATCTTGGATGTTTTATATGCATTATTATGCTATTTTATATCATTTTTAGGGACTAACCTATTAACCTAGTGCCCAGTGCCAGTTGTTGTTTTTTCCTTGTTTTTGTCTTTTGCATAAAATCAATACCAAACGGAGTCCAAATGGAATGAAACTTTTTAAGGATTTTTCTTGGACCAGAAGACAACCACGAAGCTTCGGGAGGAGACCATATGAGCCATGAGTGGGCCACAACCTAGGCTTGTGGGACCCTTGGGACTCCCCGAACCCTAATTTCAGCTCTATAAATACCCAAATATTCCCCACACACCAGGGGGCACACCAAAAATACTTTTTCGCCGCCGCAAGCTTATGTTCTCATAAGATCCCATCTTGGGGCCTTTTCCGGCACTCTTTCGGAGGGGGATTCGATCACGGAGGACCCCTACACCAACCTTTTTACCCTTCTGATGATGTGTGAGTATTTTACCACAAACCTACGGGTCCATAGCTAGTAGCTAGATGGCTTCTTCTCTCTCTTTGATCTTCAATACAATGTTATCCCCGATGTTCTTGGAGTTCTATTCGATGTAATATTCTTTTGCGGTGTGTTTGTTGAGATCTGATGAATTATGGGTTTATGATCAGATTATCTATGAATACTATTTGAGTCTTCTCTGAACTCTTTTATGCAGATTACCTATAAGAAGTTTGATTCCTTGCACCTGTTTTCAGATATAAAAATGGTTATATTAGAGTCATGCTAGTTGGTAATTGTAGGTTAGTAGAAATACTTGTGTTAAGGTTTGTGATTCCGGAAGCATGCACGTATGGTCTTACGTTATGTGATGAAGCTAGAGCATGATTTATTTTTTATTGTCTTCCTTATGAGTGCCGGTCGGGGAGGAGTGATGGTCTTTTCCTACCAATCTATCCACCTAGGAGCATGCGTGTTAGTACTTTGTTTTGATGGCTAATAAACTTTTGCAATAAGTATTTGAGTTCTTTATGACTAATGTTGAGTCCATGGATTATACGCACTCTCACCCTTCCACCTTTGCTAGCCACTCTAATACTGTGCAACTTTCACCACTACATTAAACCACCTTATACCTTTCCTCAAAACATCCACCATACGTACCTATTATGGCATTTCCGTAGCCATTCCGAGATATATTGCCATGCAACTTCCACCGTTCACATACCATCATTTTCATATTGCTTTGCATGATCATATAGTTGGCATAGTATTTGTGGCTTGGCCACCGTTCATATTTTTTATACATGTCACGCTAGATCATTACACATCCCGGTACACCACCGGAGGCATTCATATAGTCATATTTTTGTTCTAGTATCGAGTTGTAAGTAAATAAAAGTGTGATGATTATCATTATTAGAGCATTGTCCCATGTGAGGAAAGGATGATGGATGCTATGATTCCCCCACAAGTCTGGATGAGACTCTGGACTCAAAATAAAAAGAGGCCAAAGAGCCCAAAAAATAAAAATAAAAAAAGAGGCCAAAGAGCCCAAAAGAAAAAAAAGGAAAAAAGGAAAATGAGAGAAAAAGAGAGAAGGGACAATGTTACTACCCTTTTCCACACTTGTGCTTCAAAATATCACCCTGTTCTTCATGATAGAGAGTCTCCTATGTTGTCACTTTCATATATTACTAGTGGGAATTTTTCATTATAGAACTTGGCATGTATATTCCAATGAATTTGGTCCTAATATGATGGGTATTCAAGGTGGATATAATAAAAACTTTCATGTAGATCATTGAATATATGAGAAGTTTGATTCCTTGCAATTGTTTTGAGATATAAAAATGGTGATATTAGAGTCATGCTAGTTGGTAATTGTAGGTTAGTAGAAATACTTGTGTTAAGGTTTGTGATTCCCGAAGCATGCATGTATGGTCTTATGTTATGTGATAAAGATGGAGCATGATTTATTTTTTATTGTCTTCCTTATGAGTGGTGGTCGAGGACGAGCGATGGTCTTTTCCTACCAATCTATCCCCCCTACGAGCATGCGTATTAGCACTTTGTTTTGAGGGCTAATAAACTTTTGCAATAAGTACTTGAGTTATTTATGACTAATGTTTAGTCCATGGATTATATGCACTCTCACCCTTCCACCTTTGCTAGCCATTCTAGTACCGTGCAACTTTCACTGGTGCATTAAACCACCTTATACATTTCCTCAAAACAACCACCATACATACCTATTATGGCATTTCCATAGCCATTCTGAGATATATTGTCATGTAACTTACACCGTTCCATTTATTATGACACATACCATCATTATCATATTGCTTTGCATGATCATATATTTGGCATAGTATTTGTGGCTTGCCCACCATTCATATTTTTTATACATGTCACGCTAGATCATTGCACATCCAGGTGCACCGCCAGAGGCATTCATATAGAGTCATATTTTTGTTCTAGTATAGAGTTTAGTTCTTGCGTTTTAAGTAAATAAAAGTGTGATGATCATCATTATTAGAGCATTATCCACGTGAGTAAAGGATGATGGGTGCTATGATTCCCCCACAAGTCGGCATGTGACTCCGGACTCATAATAAAAAGAGGCCAAAGAGCCCCAAAAAATTTTAAAAAATAAAGAGGCCAAAGAGCCCAAAAGAAAAGAAAAGAAAAAAGGAGGCCAAAGAGCCCAAAAGAAAAAAAGGAAAACAGGAAAAAATGAGAGAAAAAGTGGGAAGGGACAATGTTACTATCCTTTTTCCACGCTTGTGCTTCAAAATAGCATCATGTTCTTCATGATAGAGAGTCTCCTATGTTATCACTTTCATATATTACTAATGGGAATTTTTTCATTATAGAACTTGGCTTGTATATTCCAATGACGGGCTTCCTCAAATTGCCCTATGCCTTCGTGAGCAAGCGAGTTGGATGCACACCCACTTAGTTTTCTTTCGAGCTTTCATACACTTATAGCTCTAATGCATCCGTTGCATGGCAAACCCCATTCACTTGCACCAATATCAATTGATGAGCATCTCCATAGCCTATTAATTTGCCTAGTTGGTGTGAGAATTTCTTTCTCTTTTTTGTCTGCTACCACCTTCTATTCCACCCATAGTGCTATATCCATGGCTCACAGTCATGTATTGCGTGAAAGTTGAAAAAGCTTTACAACGCTAAAAGTATGAAACAATTTCTTGGCTTGTCATCCGGGCTGTGCATGATAAATACTTTGTGTGATGAAGATAGAGCATGACAAGACTATATGATTTTGTAGGGATAACTTTCTTTAGCCATGATATTTTGAAAAGCTATGATTGCTTTATTAGTATGCTTGAAGTATTATTGTTTTTATGTCAATATTAAAATTTTGTTTTGAATCTTATGGATCTGAATATTCATGCCATAATAAGAAAGACTACTTGATAAACATGTTAGGTAGCATTCCACATGAAAAATTCCGTTTTTATCATTTACCTACACGAGGACGAGCAGGAATTGGCTTGGGGATGCTTGATACATCTCCAACATATTTATATTTTTTTATTGTTCCACGCTATTATATTATCCATCCTAGATGTTTTATATGCATTTTTATGCTATTTTATATCACTTTTTAGGACTAACCTATTAACCTAGTGCCTAGTGCCAGTTGTTGTTTTCTCCTTTTTTTGTCTTTTACAAAAAATCAATACCAAACGGAGTCCAAACGGAACAAAACTTATTGTGGATTTTTCTTGGACCAGAAGACAACCATGAAGCTTCGGGAGGAGGCCAAAGGGGCCACGAGTGGGCCACAAGCTCACAAGACGCTCATAGGGGGGCGCCCCTAGGCTTGTGGGGCCCTCAGGACTCCCCTAACCCTAATTTTAGTTCTATAAATACCCAAATATTCCCCGTACAACAAGGGATACACCAAAAATACTTTTTTGCCCTGGTGGGTAGTGGGCTCCCCGTGGCCCATCTTAGTGTGAGACCGACGCCAAAAAATCCTATATATTCAGAAACCCCCAAAAGTTAACCTAGATTAGAAGTTCTGCCACTGCAAGCCTCTGTAGCCACAAAAAACCAATCTAGACCCTGATCCGGCACATTGCCAGAGTGGGAAATAATCACCGAAGGCCATCTTCATCATCTTGGTGGTCACCATGATGAGGACGGAGTAGCCCACCCTAGGGGCTGAGGGTTTGTACTAGTAGCTATGTGTTTAATCTCTCTCTCTCACTCTCTCGTGTTCTTTATTTAGCATGATCTTGATGTACCGTGAACTTTGTTAATATAGTTGGACCGTATAGTGTTTCTCCCTCTCTATCTTGTTGTGATGGATTGAGTTTTTACCTTTAAGATTTCGTTGTAATCGGATCAAATACTTTTATGGATTTGAGAGCACTTGATGTATGTCTTGGCACTCAACTCATGGATTCCCGAGGTGACATTGGGGTAATCTATGCATAGGGGTTGATGCATGTTTTCGTCCTAGTTTCTCCGCTAGAAAGCTTGGGCCACTCTTTGAGGCTCTTTGTGTTGGATTGAGTATTATGAATTTGAAATTGTTTGATGCATATCATATAATCAACTCACAGATACTCATGGTGACATTGGAGTATCTAGGTGACATTAGAGTTGGTTGATGTGTATCATATGGTGTTATTTTAGTACGAACTCTTGGGTTGTTTGTGACACTTATAGGGATAGCTCGATAGAACGATCAGAAAGGATAACTTTGAGGTGTTGATACGTCTCCAACGTATCTATAATTTTTGATTGTTCCATGCTATTA
Organism: Triticum aestivum; assembly: GCF_018294505.1. NCBI lineage: Eukaryota > Viridiplantae > Streptophyta > Magnoliopsida > Poales > Poaceae > Triticum > Triticum aestivum. The sequence goes on along the minus strand of NC_057810.1, from coordinate 605,422,087 downwards.
TATTATCAATCTTGGATGTTGTATATGAATCAATATGCTATTTTATACTCCCTCCGTCCGGAATTACTTGTTGCTGAAATGAATAAAAATGGATGTATCTAAAATTAAAACATGTCTATATACATCCATTTCTTTGACAAGTATTTCTTGACGGAGGGAGTATCATTTTTTGGGACTAACCTATTAACCTAGTGCCCAGTGCCAGTTGTTGTTTTTTCCCTTGTTTTTGTCTTCTACAGAAAATCAATACTAAACGAGTCCAAATGGAACGAAACTTTTTCAGGATTTTTCTTGGACCAGAAGACAACCACGAAGCTTTGGGAAGAGGCCAGAAGACCCATGAGGGAGCCACAAGCCCTTAGGGCATGCCCCAGGGGGTGCCCCTAGGCTTGTGGTCCCCCTGTGGCTCTCCTAACCCTAATCTCTTCTCTATAAATACCCAAATATTCCCCTTACGTTAGAGGGCACACCAAAAATACTTATTCGCCACCACAAGCTTCTATTCTCGTGAGATCCCATCTTGGGGCCTTTTCTGGCACTCTGCCGGAGGGGGATTCGATCAAAGAGGGCCTCTATACCAACCTTGCTGCCCTTCCGATGACGTTTGAGTAGTTTACCACAGACCTACTATAACGCCCTCGATGCGGCTATAGCTCCCACGTGTCGAGGCACGGCTTAGAGGCATAACCGCATTGAAAGCAATGTCGCAAGTCAGGCAATCATTACAACATCCCATGTAATACATAATAAAAAGGGGGAGATAACATAGTTGGCTTACACTCGCCACGTCACATCAGAGTACATAAATAACATTCATCAAACAAACACTCATGGCCCGACTACGGCGCCAAAATAGAAAAGACCCCCAACATGCGACAAGGTCCTGAATCGATAACCCCAACTAGGCACCACTACTGATCATCCGGAAAAGACACGTAATAACGCTGAGAGTCCTCGTCGAACTCCCACCTGAGCTCGTAATCGTCAACTGGAGCAGAATCACCTGGACCTGCATCTGGAGTAGTAGTATCTGTGAGCCACAGGGACTCAGCAATCTCACACCCACGCGATCAAGACTATTTAAGCTCATAGGAATGGATAAGGCCAATATGTGTGGAGCTGCAGCAAGCGACTAGCATATGTGGTGGCTAACTTATACGCAAAAGAGAGCGAGAAGAGAAGGCGAAGCTCGAGCGAGAAGCTAAAGGAACATCCTGCGCAAGCATAACTCCAACACCGTGTCCACTTCCCGGACTCCGCCGAGAAGGGGCCATCACGGTAACACACACGGTTGATTCATTTTAATTAAGTTTAATTAAAGTTATCTACAACCGGACATTAACAAATTCCCATCTGCCCATAACCGCGGGCACGGCTTTCGAAAGATCAATCCCTGCAGGGGGGTCCCAACTTAGCCCATAACAAGCTCTCACGGTCAACGAAGGAATAGACCTCCACCCAAGACACACCGATCAGACTCGGTATCTCGGTACAACAAGATGATTCGGCAGGTTAAAACAAGTCCAGCAACACCGCCCGAATGTGCCGACAAATCCCGATAGGAGCTGCACATATCTCTTTCTCAGGGCACGCTCGGATAGGTCAAGCTACGAGTAAAACCAAACCTCAAGTTTCCCCGAGGTGGCCCCGCAGGCTGCCTGGTTCGGACCAACACTCAGAGGAGCACTGGCCCGGGGGGGGGTTAAAATAAGATGACCCTCGGGCTCCGGAAACCCAAGGGAAAAAGAGGCTAGGTGACAAATGGTAAAACCAATGTTGGGCATTGCTGGAAAAGCTTTAATCAAGACGAACTATCAAGGGGTTCCCATTATAGCCCAACCGTGTAAGGGACGCAACAATCCGGGAACATAACACCGATATGACGGAAACTAGGGCGGCAAGAGTGGAACAAAACACTAGGCGAGAGGCCGAGCCTTCCACCCTTTACCAAGTATATAGATGCGTTAAGATAACATAGCAATATAATGATATCCCAACAAGCAATATAAATGTTCCAACAAGGAACGGCTCCAATCTTCACCTGCAACTAACAACGCTATAAGAAGGGCTGAGCAAGCGGTAACATAGCCAATCAACGGTTTGCTAGGACAAAGGTGGGTTAGAGGTTCAACATGGCAATTGGGAGGCTGACAAGCAAAAGGTAGGCATCGAAGCAGTGGCAAGCAAAAGAGCGAGCAAACTAGCATAGCAAAGATAGTAGTGATTTCGAGGGTATGATCATCTTGCCTGCACAGTTGTCAGAGTTGACTGGATCCTCACAAGCAAACTCAACGGGCTCCTCGGTAGCGAACTCGTCTCCCGGCTCTACCCAAAGACAAACAAGCAACAAGGACACAATCAACCACGGGCAAGACCAAGCAACATGATGAAATGACGATATGCTATGCGGGATGCGATGCGGGATGCAAAATGCAAGATATGACAGGAAATGCATGAACCTGGCATCAACTTGGAAAACCAAGTGTGCCACTGGATAGAGGGGATGAAATCGCTCGAAAACGATATAAAGATCATAGGAATCGGAGCCACGGTTTGGAAATGGCAAGCGTTTTAAGATATGACACCGGTCTGCGATTTACAGCAAGTAGGCATCTAAATGCAATGAAATGAGCATGCTACAGCCACCAAACATGAAAACAAAATACATGGCAGCGAAGTACACAAGATGGTCGACAAAACACTAGCACTGAGCCATAGGCAAATTCATCCATTAAGAGGTTCAAACAAGCATGGCTAAAACGCAAATGCAAAACAGATCTCAGACTTAGTGAAATTAACACTAGTCTGAAATTTCAGATCACGAAGCTCTCTTCGGAGCAGCAAAACAACATGATAGAAAACCTGAACATGACAAGTAAGAACATGGCATGGAGCTACTCAACAAGCTTAACAAAACACCCAAAGTGACCTGGGGCCAAAAGGGTTCACAAAATACTCTACCGAGCTCACGAACATCGCTCGAACACAATCAGTTTTCAGACTTAGTGAAAACTGAGACATGCTGAAATTTAACTCCCGAAGGCATGTAAACGAGCTCGATGCACTCACTACGGTGCAAGTCATGGCAAGGAAAGCATATAACCAGCAAGAAGGCACAAAGTGCTAGCTACACATGGCAAGAACGAAGGCATAACATGCATGGAACACTAACGGTAGCATCGGCGAAATCGCAAACAAGTTAACGATCTGCCCAGATTAACAACGAAGCAAAAGTTGAGCTCGATTGAGTCAACCTAGAGCACTCCACAAATGCCAACAAAGACATGGATGGATAGAGCATAACATAAATATCAAAACTCCCTTACTGATCATCCTCAAAAGAGGCACGGATCACTAGGAAACAAGCTGGACATATAGCATCATGAACTAAAATATCCCAGACTTAGTGAAAATCACTAAGTCTCTGAAATCTGCATTCTCAGGTACCCTACTTCGCAAGCTTGCACAAGACAACACACACATCCTAAAAATGCATGGGTGGCACCTCTGGAAAGAAGACAAAATGCTTCACAATACATCCCAAAGGGGCACAGGCATATCATGCACGAATTAAATATAGCAAAAATGACAAAAGTGCATGATGAACTAACGGATCTGCAATTTAACTCACGAAGCCTCCTTCTAACAGCATTTTGGGTATCAAGATGACCTCAAATGCAAATGATGCAATGGAATGAAATGATGTACATGTCGAGACGAAGATTTTGATATACCATACGCCCAAAACGGAGCTACGGTTGCGGAGATACAAGCAGACAAAGATAGCACGAAAAATTAGGGTTGCGGGGGAGAGAAGTCAACCTAGATCTAGATCCAGCCGCACTGTAGCAGTGGCGCGACTCCCGAGGTTCGCCGGCCCGATCTGGAGCTCGCCGGCGTCGGACTTGGCGCGGAGGAGGGGCTCGCCGGCCGGGAGGGAGAGGGCGGCGGGGCCGGTGAGGAGGCGGGCGGCGCGGACGGCGGCGGGGTCGGCCGGCGTCGGGGATGGCGCGGATGGCGCGGCGGGGCGCTGCCGGACCGGGGAGGCGAGCGGCGGCGGGGAGGCGGCCCGCGGCGGCGCCGGTCACCGGCGTCGGGGAAGGAGGCGGCGCAGGCGTCGGGGACGGGCGCGGAGAGCGGCGGCGCGGAGCCGGGCCGCGGGGGCCGGCCTCGGGCTCCCGGGCCTCGGTGGCGGCGATGTGGGCCTCGGCCACGTGGCGGCGCGGGACTCGCTGCGGCGGCGGGGCGGACGTTGTCCGGTCGGATCCGGACACGTCCGTCGGTGGCGGGGTTGATCTGTTTTTTTTAGGGTTTCGGGAAGAGGGAGAGATCCGAAAACGGAGGGGTGTATAAATAGGCATAGAGGGAGCTAGGAGAGTCCAAATGAGGTGCGGTTTCGCCCACACGATCGTGATCGAACGCTCTAGGACATGGAGCAGAGTTTGGTGGGTTTTGGGCCAAATTTGGGGGGTGTTGGGCTGCAACACACACGAGGCCTTTTCGGTCCCTCGGTTAACCGTTGGAGTATCAAACGAAGTCCAAATGACCCGAAACTTGACAGACGGTCTACCGGTAGTAAACCAAGGCCGCTTGGCAAGACTCGGTCCAATCCGGAAATGTTTAAACCCCACACGAGAAAGAAAGGTAGAAATGACCACCGGAGGAGAACGAAATGCCGGAATGCAAAACGGACAACGGGGAAAATGCTCGAATGCATGAGACGAACATGTATGCAAATGCAATGCACGTGATGACATGATAAGAGATGCACGAAAAAGAAAACAACACACGGAGACAAAGACCCAAACCCGAGAAATAAATATAACTTAGCGCCGGAGACGGCAAGAGTTGGATACAAAAAATGGAAAGTATATCTGGGGCGTTACACCTACGGGTCCACAACTAGTAGCTAGATGGCTTCTTCTCTCTCTTTGATCTTTAATACAATGTTCTCCTTGATGTTCTTAGAGTTCTATTCGATGTAATCTTCTTTTGTGATGTTTTTGTTGAGATCCAATGAATTGTGGGTTTATGATCAGATTATTATGAATATTATTTGAGTCTTCTCTGAACTATTTTATGCATGATTAAGATAGCTTTGTATTTCTATCTGATCTATTGATTTGGTTTGGCCAACTAGATTGATCTATCTTGCAATGGGAGAGGTGCTTTGTGATGGTTCTATCTTGTGGTGTCCTCACCCAATGACAGTAGGGGTAGCGAGCCACGTATTTGTATTGTTGCCATTAAGGATAAAATATGGGGTTTTTACCATATTGTGTGGATCTATCCCTCTACATCATGTCATCGTTCTTAAGACGTTACTCCATTCTTGTTAACTTAATACACTAGATGCATGCTGGATAGCGGTCGATGTTTGGAGTAGTAGTAGTAGATGCAGGCAAGAGTCGGTCCACTTGTCACGGACATGATGCATATTTTCACGATCATTGCCTTAGATATCGTCATAATTATGCACTTTTCTACCAATTGCTCAATAGTAATTCGTTTACCCACCGTACGCTTTCTTCAAGAGAGAAGCCTCCAGTGAAACCTATGGCCCCGGGTCTATTTTTTATCATATTATTTTCAGACCTATAAACTAAAAACCCAAAAATACCTTGCTGCAATTTATTTATCATTACTTTATTTTACAATTTTACTTATCTTTTATACCTATCTCTATCAGATCTCACCCTTGCTAGTGATCATGAAGGGATTGGCAACCCCTTTTCGCGTTGTGTGCAAGTGTTTGTTAGTTTGTGCAGGTGATCTATTGGAAATTTGTGTGTTCCTCCAACTGGATTGATACCTTGGTTCTTAACTGAGGGAAATACTTATCTCTACTTTGTTGCATCACCCTTTCCTCTTGGATGCATGTTGGAACTACGTCGGTATTTCCCCAAAGAGGAAGGGATGATGCAGCACAGCGACGGTAGGTATTTCCCTTAGTGATGAGATCAAGGTTATCGAACCAGTAGGAGAACCAAGAAACACAACGTAAACAACCCCAACACACAAATAACAAATGCTCGCAACCTGACGTGTTAAAGGGGTTGTCAATCCCTTTCGGGTAACGGTGCCACAAATTGGCGAAAAGATGTGATAATGTTGTGATAGATAGGATAAATAGATCGCAAATAAAATAAAGTGCAGCAAGGTAGTTTTGTATTTTTGGTTTAATAGATCTGAAAATAAAAGCAAAGGAAAATAGATCGCAAAGGCAAATATGATAAGAAGAGACTGGGGGGCCGTAGGTTTCACTAGTGGCTTCTCTCGAGAAAAATAGCAAACGGTGGGAAAACAATTACAGTTGGGCAATTGATAGAACTTAAAATAATCATGATGATGTCCACACAATTATCATTATATATGCATCACGTCCAAGATTAGTAGACCGACTCCTGCCTGCATCTACTACTATTACTCCACACATTGACCGCTATCCAGCATGCATCTAGTGTATTAAGTTCATGGAAAAACGGAGTAATGCAATAAGAACAATGACATGATGTAGACAAGATCTATTTATGTAGAAATAGACTCCATCTTGTTATCCTTAATAGCAATGATACATATGTGTCGTTTCCCCTTCTGTCACTGGGATCAAGAACCGTAAGATCGAACCCATCACAAAGCACCTCTTCCCATTGCAAGATAAATAGACCAAGTTGGCCAAACAAAACCCAAATATCGGAGAAGAAACACGAGGCTATAATCAATCATGCATACAAGAAATCAAAGAAGACTCAAATAACTTTCATGGATAAAAACATAGATCTGATCATAAACTCAAAGTTCATCGGATCCCAACAAACACACCGCAAAAAGACTTACATCATATGGATCTCCAAGAGACCATTGTATTGAGAATGAAGAGAGAGAGAGAGAGGAAGCCATCTAGCTACTAACTACAAACCCGTAGGTCTACAAAGAACTACTCACGCATCATCGGAGATGCACCAATGGACATGATGAACCCCTTTGTGATGGTGTCTAGATTGGGTCTGGTGTTTCTGGAACTTGCGGTGGCTGGAATTGATTTTCGTCGACTCCCCTAGGGTTTCTGGAATATTGGGGTATTTATAGAGCAGGTGTTGTGGAATTGTCACGTTAGATGTCCTCGTGAAAGGACTTAGTTGTGGAGCCATCGCAACTAGGAAGCTTGAAGGGGTTAATCGGGACAAAGGACACGAGGGGTTTTATACTAGTTCGGCCCCTTACGGTGAAGGTAAGGCCTACGTCTAGTTGGGTTGGTATTGATGTTTCGATGACCAGGGAGCGAGATATGCTATGCCTGGCTCTCGATGAGTTGTTTCTTGCCCTAAGCCGCCAGTGGGTCGTCCCCTTATATACACGGTTGGACGCCCTGCGGCTTACAGAGTCCCGACCGGCTTATAACAATGTCCGGCTCGGTGACCAGTTAAGTCTACCTTATGATACAAGTAACATTATTATAGCGGTTTAATACAACGGGCCTTAAGTCGCCTGTGGTCCTTAAGCTTTCTATGAACCGCCATCTTCATGCCTTGGTCTTGGGCTTCTCTTTGTTGAATCCTCTTTGCATAACCCGGTCCCTCCTGGGCGGCTTACACAAATAGTTATATCCCCAACAGCAAGGTTGTGCTCCCCTCGGAGCACCCCTTAGTTATTTTCTTGGCTCATAAGGTGTCTTCTGGTCCAGAAAAATCCACAAAAAGTTCCGCTGCGTTTGGACTCCGTTTGGTATTGATATCCTGCGATGTAAAAAACAAGCAGAAAACAGCAACTGGCACTGGGCACTATGTTAATAGGTTAGTACCAAAAAATGATATAAAATGACTATAAAATGATTGTAAAACATCCAAGAATGATAAGATAACAACATGGAACAATAAAAAAATATAGATACGGTGGAGACGTATGAGCATCCCCAAGCTTAATTCCTCCTCGTCCTCGAGTAGGTAAATGATAAAAACAGAATTTTTGATGTGGAATGTTGCCTGACATGTTCATCACATAATCTTTTCTTTGTAGCATGGACATTTGTACTTTTATATGGTTCAAAGCGATAGTCTAGTTTTGACATGAAGACTTTAATACTCAAGCATACCAACAAGAAACCATGTCTTTCAAAATGTCAATGCTAAAGCAAGTTATCCCTAGCGAATTATGCTCAATCATTGTGTAGTGACCAGACCTCAAACAGTCTGATCTCTGTGCATCAGTGTCATCACTGGATCGGTAATGCTTACACGCATAACACTCGAGGACTTATAACAGAGTAGCAATCACACACTTATTACATCGAATAGTCTCAAAGAGAACTGATGTCTACTACACAACCTTCTTCTCGTAGACGTTGTTGGGCCTGCAAGTGCACAGGTTTGTAGGACAGTAGCAAATTTCCCTCAAGTGGATGACCTAAGGTTTATCAATCCGTGGGAGGCGTAGGATGAAGATGGTCTCTCTCAAACAACCCTGCAACCAAATAACACAGAGTCTCTTGTGTCCCCAACACACCCAATACAATGGCAAATTGTATAGGTGCACTAGTTCGGCGAAGAGATGGTGATACAAGTGCAATATGGATGGTAGATAAAGGTTTTTGTAATCTGAAATTATAAAAACAGCAAGGTAACTAATGATAAAAGTGAGCTTAAACGGTATTGCAATGCTTGGAAACAAGGCCTAAGGTTCATACTTGCACTAGTGCAAGTTCTCTCAACAATAATAACATAGATAGATCATATAACAATCCCTCAACATGCAACAAAGAGTCACTCCAAAGACACTAATAGCGTAGAACAAACAAAGAGATTATGGTAGGGTATGAAACCACCTCAAAGTTATCCTTTCTGTTCTATCTATTCAAGAGTTCGTAGTAAAATAACATGAAGCTATTCTTTCCGCTCAATATATCATAGAGTTCATACTAGAATAACACCTTAAGAGACAAATCAACCAAAACCCTAATGTCACCTAGATACTCCATTGTCACCTCAAGTATCCGTGGGCATGATTATACGATATGCATCACATAATCTCAGATTCATCTATTCAACCAACACAAAGTACTTCAAAGAGTGCCCCAAAGTTTCTACCGAAGAGTCAAGACGAAAACGTGTGCCAACCCCTATGCATAGATTCCCAAGGTCACGGAACCCGCAAGTTGATCACCAAAACATATATCAAGTGGATCACGTGAATATCCCATTGTCACCACAGATAAGCACGGCAAGACATACACCAAGTGTTCTCAAATCCTTAAAGACTCAATCCAACAAGATAACTTCAAAGGGAAAACTCAATTCATCACAAGAGAGTATAGGGGGAGAAACATCATAAGATCCAACTATAATAACAAAGCTTGCGATACATCAAGATCGTGCCATAGAGAGAACACGAGAGAGAGAGACAGATCAAACACATAGCTACTGGTACATACCCTCAGCCCCGAGGGTGAACTACTCCCTCCTTGTCATGGAGAGCGCCGGGATGATGAAGATGGCCACCGGTGATGGATTCACCCTCCGACAGGGTGCCGAAATGGGCTCCCGAGAGGTTTTTGGTGGCTACAGAGGCTTGAGGCGGCGGAACTCCCAATCTATCTTCTATTTCGATGTTTTTAGGGTACGTGGACTTATATAGGCGAAAGAAGTTGGTCGGGGGAGCCTTGAGGTGCCCAGGACACAGGGGGCGCACCTAGGGGGTGGGCGCGCCCTCCTATATCCTGGCTTCCTTGAACCTTCCCTAGCTTGAACTCCAAGTCTCCCGGATCATATCCTTTCCAAAAATCACACTCCCGAAGGTTTCATTCAGTTTGGACTCCATTTGATATTCCTTTTCTTCGAAATACTGAAACAGGCAATAAAACAACAATATGGGTTGGGCCTCCGGTTAGTAGGTTAGTCCCAAAAGTAATATAAAAGTGTATAATAAAGCCCGTAATCATTCAAAATAGATAAGAAAATAGCATGAATGCTTCATAAATTATAGATACATTGGAGACGTATCAGCATCCCCAAGCTTAATTCCTGCTCGTCCTTGAGTAGGTAAATGATAAAAGAAAGAATTTATGAAGTGTGAATGCTAGAAGGTGCACAAGTTTGATCAATGTTAATTTCAATCACCTTTTCTAGCATGATTATATGTCATAACAGTAGTTCATCTCATAAAACTTCTCACGAACAAGTAACAAGCAATTCACATGTTGAAGCATAGACCATAAACTTTCTTGAAAACTAGCAAACTTCATTCTTAGTCATCAAACAATTAAAATTCATCTTATTTTCAGGAAGGGTCTATGTCAGAGCTTTGATTTAGCAAACTCCACATACTCAACTATCATATAGTCTTCTACAATTGCTAATACTCACGCAATACTTGTGGTTATGGAGTTTTAATCAAACACTAACAAAGATAGGGGCTTATAGTGTTGCCTCCCAACGTATTCACCTTTGGGTGATGTCAATAATAATAGTTCATGCTAACTTACATCCAATTGGATATATATATCAGGATCATTCCAACACGAGGTGCTTGCCAAAGGATAAAATGAAAAAGGGAAAGGTGAAGATCACCTTGACTCTTGCATAAAGTAAAAAACATAAAGTAAAAGATAGGCCCTTCGCAGAGGGAAGCAGGGATTTGCAGAGGTGCCAGAGCTCAATTTTGAAATAGAGATAAATAATTTTGAGAGGTATGATCTCATTGTCAACATAACAACCAAGAGTTCCCAATATCTTCCATACTACATACATTATAGGCGGTTCCCAAATAGAATGGTAAAGTTTTTACCCTTCCTCCACCAACAATCATCAATCCATGGCTTTCCCGAAACAAAGGGTGCCGCCAACTAACATCAATCCTAGGGGAGTTTTGTTTTAATTATTTTTTATTTGATTTTGATCTTTTGATCATGGGACTGGGCATCCCGGTTACCAGCCATTTTTCTCGTGAATGATGAGCGAAGTCCACTCAGATTGAGAATAACCCACCTAGCATGGAAGATACTAACAGCTCCCAATCGCTACATGAGCGATTCGGGCATACAAAACAAATTATTATTTGAAGGTTTAGAGTTTGGCACATGCAAATTTACTTGGAATGGCAGGTAAATACCACTTATAGGTAGGTATGGTGGACACTCATGGCAAAAACTGGGTTTAAGGATATTTGGAAGCACAAGTAGTATCTCTACTTGGTGCAAGGAATTTTGGCTAGCATGAGGGGGAAAGGCAAGCTCAACATGTTTGAATGATCCATGACAATATACTTTAACTGAGATGTGAGAAAACATAACCCATTACGTTGTCTTCCTTGTCCAACATCAACTCTTTAGCATGTCATACTTTAATGAGTGCTCACAATTATAAAAGATGTCTAGGATAGTATATTTATATGTGAAATCTCTCTTCCTTCAATATTCTTTCATGAATTGTTCAAATGACCAATACAATGCTTGCTAACCTTCAATAAACCTCTACTTCTTAGATGTGAAGCCATTACTCCCTGTGGAATAAGCAAATGAAACATATAAAATTTCAGATTTATGGCATTCAACTCATTCAACCATTTACTCATAGGATATAAGTGAAGCACACGAGTAAATGACAAACTACTCCAAAAAGATATAAGTGAAGAACGATGAGTAGCTAAATAATTACGTAGCTATATGAAGACTCTCTCTCATTAAAGAATTTCAGATCTTAAGTACTTTATTCAAACAGCAAGCAAAGCAAAATAAAATGACATTGCAAGGATAGCACAACTCATGTGAAGAAGCAAAAACTTAGGTTCAACCGATACTAACCGATAGTTGTTGAAGAAGAAAGGTGGGATGCCTACCGGGGCATCCCCAAGCTTGGATGCTTGAGACTTCTTGAAATATTGTCCTTGGGTGCCTTGGGCATCCCCAAGCTTGAACTTTTGTGTCTCCTTAATTCCTCTAATATCATGGTTTCTCTTTTTATTAGAAGCTTCATCCACACCAAACTCAATAAGAACTCGTGAGATAGATTAGTATATGAAAATAAAAACCACCACTTAGGTACTGTTGTGAACTCATTCTAAATTCATATTGGTGTAATATATACTGTATTCTAACTTCTCTATGGTTCATACCCTCCGATACTACTCATAGATTCATCAAAATAAGCAAAGAACGCATAGAAAACAGAATCTGTCAAAAACAGAACAGTCTGTAGTAATCTGTATGAAACGTATACTTCTGGAACTCAAAAAATTATGAAATAAATTGGTGGACGTGTGGAATTTGTCTATTAATGATCTTCAACAAGAATCATCCTAAAAGCATTCTCCAGTAAAAAATGGCAGCTGATCTCGTGAGCGCTAAAGTTTCTGTTTTTTACAGCATGATCATGAAGACTTCACCCAAGTCTTCCCAAAGGCTCTACTTGGCACAAACACTAATTAAAACATAAAACCACATCTAACCATAGGCTAGATGAATTATTTATTACTAAAAAGTAACAAAAAGCAAGGAACAAAAGTAAAGTTGGGTTGCCTCCCAACAAGCACTATCGTTTAACGGCTCTAGCTAGGCATGATGATTTCAATGATGCTCACATAAAAGATAAGAATTGAAACATGAAGAGAGCATCGTGAAGAATATGACTAGAACATTTAAGTCTAACCCACTTCCTATGCATAGGGATTCTGTGAGCAAACAACTTATGGGAACAATAATCAACTAGCATAGGAAGGTAAAACAAGCATAGCTTCAAAATTTCCAACACATAGGAAGGAAACTTGATTTATTGCAATTCCTACAAGCATATGTTCCTCCCTCATAATAATTTTCAGTAGCATAATGAATGAATTCAACAATATAACCAGCACCTAAAGCATTATTTTCATGATCTAAAAGCATAGAAAATTTACTACTCTCCACATAAGCAAAATTCTTCTTATTCGTAATAGTGGGAGTATCATAAAAGACTTGAATACTATAAATTGTTTCCACATTAAAAGAGTAATGTTCATAAAAAGGGTAATCAGAATCATGACAAGTTTTATAAATATAATCATCACTACTTTTTATAGCATAAGTTTCATCACAATAATCATCATAAGTAGCAACTCTGTTCTCATCATAATCGATTGAAACCTCTTCCAAGATAGTGGAATCATAACTAAATAAAGTTGACACTCTTCCAAATCCACTTTCATAAATATTATCATCATAGGTAAGAGGCATGCAATCATCATAACACTTTGCATATCAAAACATGGGATGCTAAAAATATCATCTCATTAAACGTAGCATCCCCAAGCTTGGGGCAAACATTAATTTCAGAAAATATATTCTAAAATATGTCATCCTCATCAAACATAGCTTCCCCAAGCTTGGGCCCTTTCATATCATAAGCATAATCATTTTCATCATTAATAGTATGGATAGCACCAATAGTATAGCAATTACCATCATCACAATGAGTAGTAGGAGCAACATCATTTGGGAGGGATACCTTTTTACCTTTGTTGCTCCTTCTTTTCTTCTTCACATTATGTGTGGGTTCAACCTTCTTTATTGATGGGATTGGTTGAATAGAAAGATCCTCCTTGTTACCTGATTCATCATAAGCAATAATAGGGGGAGATTGGGAGGTCTCTTCCCTTTCATTAGTATTCTCTTCATATTATATTTGCTTCCTTTTCTTTTGGTAATTGGCAATATAAGGATTTTCAATGCAATTCACCGCACAATACAAATAAATCTTTTCTAGATCAAAATTAAGAACTCTATCAAGATTAAATTTTGGAATACCCTCAGTTATACGTTCCATTTCTTCATACCCTAAAAGAATACTAAGCTCTTTATGATGCTCAAGGGTAATCAAGTTATCGCAATTTTTGGACATGATTTGGTCATGAAACAATTTGCATCGGAGATTTAAATGACCACGTTCATTGCAAAGTTCACAAGGAGCGCGAAAAATATTGAATTTTTCAGCACAAACATCAATACTTTCTTGCAACAATTTAGTTTCCAAATGCTTATGCCTCGTGCAATATCTATTTTCCCTATTTGGTGTGTACTTGCAAACCCAATCTACTCCACAAAAATTGACATGCTTATAAGAGATATTTTCATCATAACTAGTGCAATCATCATTAGTACTATGGATATTTAAAGAGTTCATACTAACAACATTGCAATCATGATCATCATTCAAAGATTTAGTATCAAACATTCTATAGATTTCTTCTTCTAACACTTGAGAACAATTTTCCTTTTTATCATACTCATGAAAGATATTAAAAATATGAAGCATATGAGACAAACTCAATTCCATTTTTTTGTAGTTTTCTTTTATAAACTAAACTAGTGATAAAACAAGAAACAAAAAGATTCAATCGCAAGATCTAAAGATATACCTTCAAGCACTCACCTCCCTGGCAACGACGCCAAAAAAGAGCTTGATTTCTACTACACAACCTTCTTCTTGTAGACGTTGTTGGGCCTGCAAGTGCACAGGTTTGTAGGACAGTAGCAAATTTCCCTCAAGTGGATGACCTAAGGTTTATCAATCCGTGGGAGGCGTAGGATGAAGATGGTCTCTCTCAAACAACCCTGCAACCAAATAACAAAGAGTCTCTTGTGTCCCCAACACACCCAATACAATGGCAAATTGTATAGGTGCACTAGTTCGGCGAAGAGATGGTGATACAAGTGCAATATGGATGGTAGATAAAGGTTTTTGTAATATGAAATTATAAAAACATCAAGGTAACTAATGATAAAAGTGAGCGTAAAAGGTATTGCAATGCTTGGAAACAAGGCCTAAGGTTCATACTTTCACTAGTGCAAGTTCTCTCAACAATAATAATATAGATAGATCGTATAACGATCCCTCAACATGCAACAAAGAGTAACTCCAAAGCCACTAACAGCGGAGAACAAATGAAGATATTATGGTAGGGTACGAAACCACCTCAAAGTTATCCTTTCTGTTCTATCTATTCAAGAGTTCGTAGTAAAATAACATGAAGCTATTCTTTCCGCTCAATCTATCATAGAGTTCATACTAGAATAACACCTTAAGAGACAAATCAACCAAAACCCTAATGTCACCTAGATACTCCATTGTCACCTCAAGTATCCGTGGGCATGATTATACGATATGCATCACACAATCTCAGATTCATCTATTCAACCAACACAAAGTACTTCAAAGAGTGCCCCAAAGTTTCTACCGAAGAGTCAAGACGAAAACGTGTGCCAACCCCTATGCATAGATTCCCAAGGTCACGGAACCCGCAAGTTGATCACCAAAACATACATCAAGTGGATCACGTGAATATCCCATTGTCACCATAGATAAGCACGACAAGGCATACATCAAGTGTTCTCAAATCCTTAAAGACTCAATCCGACAAGATAACTTCAAAGGGAAAACTCAATTCATCACACGAGAGTAGAGGGGGAGAAACATCATAAGATCCAACTATAATAGCAAAGCTCGCGATACATCAAGATCGTGCCATAGAGAGAACACGAGAGAGAGAGAGAGAGAGAGAGAGAGAGATCAAACACATAGCTACTGGTACATACCCTCAGCCCCGAGGGTGAACTACTCCCTCCTCGTCATGGAGAGCGCCGGGATGATGAAGGTGGCCACCGGTGATGCATTCTCCCTCCGGCAGGGTGCCAGAACGGGCTCCCGAGAGGTTTTTGGTGGCTATAGAGGCTTGCGGCGGCGGAACTCCCGATCTATCTTCTGTTTCGATGTTTTTAGGGTACGTGGACTTATATAGGCGAAAGAAGTCGGTCGGGGGAGCCTCAAGGGGCCCAGGAGACAGGGGGTGCGCCCGGGGGGAGTGGGCGCACCCTCCTGTCTCCTGGCTTCCTTGAACCTTCCCTGGCTTGAACTCCAAGTGTCCCGGATCATATCTTTTCCAAAAATCACGCTCCCGAAGGTTTCATTCCGTTTGGACTCTGTTTGATATTCCTTTTCTTCGAAATACTGAAACAGGTAATAAAACAACAATATGGGCCGGGCCTCCGGTTAGTAGGTTAGCCCCAGAAGTAATATAAATGTGTATAATAAAACCCGTAATCATTCAAAACAGATAATAAAATAGCATGAATGCTTCATGAATTATAGATACGTTGGAGACGTATCAAGAACTCATTACAATAATATGACTTAAGGCCATCTAAATACGATAACAGCGGAAGGCTTGGAAGATAAAGTGAGTCCATCAACTCCAATGGTATCATTGAGTGAAAGACAACGACCTATGGCACCTTACTCGTCATCTGAAAAGTCTGCAACATGAACGTTGCAGCCCGGAACGGGTCAGCACATGGAATATGCTGGCAATGTAGCACTTAGAGAAATGAACAAAATAAGTGCTATCACTACATGCATATATGGCTGGTGGAAAGCTATATGGTTACAGTTTTGCATAAAGCCAATTTTTCCCTACAACAAAGGAATAAATTTTATTTAACTATCATGGTGGTTGTTAAACATTGAGAAGGTTCCTCCAACTCAATCCCAATTAAGCATCATCATTAACTCAATCAAATTATATTTAGAGTGATGAGATCAACATGATAATCCAAGAACTAGACACTCAAAACGTCCATAACCGGGGACACGACTAACCATGATTAGTTTATACACTTTGCAGAGGTTTGCGCACTTTTCCCCACAAGACTCAAATACATCCATGGTCGGAGAATCGAGACACAGTCTTTCTGAAACAATAACTCTTTACTCTGGGTGGACAGTTACACCTACTTTCCCCTACATCTGCTAGCCCACCACTAAAAGAGGTCTTGCAACTTACTCGACTATGCTAGAGCCCATAATAGCTTGTGGCTACACACGGAAGTTTCTAGCATGAATAATCTTATGATCCCTTTGAGCCTGGGTGGCGAACTGTAGGATGATCACACGGGTACTCTGGGATATCCTAGGACAACACTGGATTCTGCAGGTGCCCTGACAACCACTGGGTATTCCAGGGTGCCTCAAGCAATCCACCCAGATGTGTATTAAAGTTGCCACCTTAAGTTAACCATTAATAATAACTCTCACATCTGTCATGAATCACTTGAACCAAACCACGTCTACGAGCATAGCATAGCAATATAAACAACGTAGAAGTAACTCCCAAAGGTTTGATAGTAAACAGGGCAATAGGTTCTACCTCATCATCTACTTCCCAAAACCCACATATAAATCAGATCCTAACCATGCAATTGTTTGAGGATTGATCTAATGCAATTCAATGCAATAAAACTGGGTAGTAAAGATGTATGATCAAAGTGTTACTTGCCTTGCTGATGATCCGTGAAACCTAGAGACTCGTAGTAGCACGCTTCGCACTCCAGGTACTCTATCGCAAACAAACAAGCATACAATAAGCACTCAACTAGAAGCATGGTTAAAAATCAAATAAGAGATCTAACCAGAAAGTTCAACTTAAGAACTCTGGTTTGCAAAAAGAATCAAATCAAACGAAACAACGAAACTCAAAGTGCAAAAGAAACAAGATCCGATTACTAACCTGGACTAGAGTCAAATTTTCTAGCACCAAAATCTTGTTCAAGTTGGTTAAACAGAAAGAGGGCTTCGAGACGAAGATCTGGGCGCTTGAATCTCCTGATTCGGATAAATGGGCCAAAAGATAAACTAAAACGAAAATGAGGGCAGAAATCGCGATTGAAAATAATCGCGAAAAAACACTAGAAAAAGAAAAATTGATGAACAGGCTAACGAACGAACGTTCGCGGTCTGTGGCTAACGAGTGAAAACCGTTCGTTAAAACGAACGTACGAACGGGCGTTCGCTAAATAACTAAACCGGAAAAAATAAAACAAATCTAAAATAAAATAACCAAGGGTTTTCTAAAAAAACCCAATGGTTTTCCGGCAAAAACTGGCGGTGGCGGGTGGCTACCTCGGCGGGGTGGAACGGCGGCGGCGGCGGACTCTGGCGGGGCGGCGGGGTCGGTGGCGAGGCGTGGGGCGACGGCGGCGGCGGACTTTGGCAGCGGCAGCAGGATGCGGGGCTGGGGCTAGGGTTTCGGCGGCTCGGGCCCTCGCCTCTTAAAGGGTCGGTCGGGCTAGAGTCCTAGTCTGGGACGACCCGAGTAGGTCGGTGGGATTTTTTTAAATAATTCCATGCAGAAAAATGAAGAAAAGAAATACTAAACTGACTCCAAAAATCCTGAAATAAATTTTCCCCGTCCTCTAAAAATATAGCAGAGAAAGTGAACATTTATTTGGGCCTCTAGTGAAATTTTGAAAAACACATTTTTTCCTAATTCAAATAAAATAGCGATAAAACTCCAAATAAAATTTTTATTTGATTTTAATATTTAACCTCCCATATTTCTTTATTTTGGGAAATTCATTTTATCCCCTTTCTTTTATTTTCATATTGGAAATATTTGGAGAGAAAAATAATTAAAATCAAACGATCCTCTTTTCAAAATTTGAGAAAACTCAAATATGAAAATAACAAAATCCCCAACTCTCTCTGTGCTCCTTGAGTTACGTAGAATTTCTAGGATCAAGCCAAAATGTAATAAAATATGATATGCAATAATGATCTAATGTATAACATTCTGTCGGAGTAATGGGCCACGGGTAGCCTAACCCGAGTCCCTGAACCTTTGAAGACTTTGGGCCGGCTGTGCCCCATGAGACTCCAGAATGAAGCGCCGCCTTCTGGTGGCCGACTGGCTCAACGGTCGGCTGCCAGAAGACGGCCAAGTACCAGCATACGGCACCAAGGTGGGCCGACTCCTTGCGGGTGGCCTCTAGAGAGGCCGGCTCCCAGCAGGCGGCCCCCGGCGCCCTCAGAGTCTGCCCCCCTCATCAAGAGGACAAGACGGGGTGAGGCTACACCATCACCCCCGAATCCTGGGCTTGGCTTGGCCACAGTACCCCGTATGGGCGGAGGTCTCCGCACAACGTGGCACTGTTGCCACCCCACCCTTGATGTCACCCCTGTCAGGCAGGGCCTGCTCCCACGACGGCCTGTCGGTACGGCTTGCCGACGGTGGGCCCTACTAGGCAGCAAGGGCCCGGAGGACGGCTTAGCCCGACCAGTCGGATCCAAGGGGATACGGCTCCTGGCGGTTAGCCGGATCCTTCCTTGAGGCCCGTGCGCAATTAACCAGACTAGACACGACGAGGCTACATTGATCTCCCACTAGACGGCGGGACTATAGCCATGCCCTCCCCGACCAAGCATGCGTCATTAACATCACGACTACAGTGATCAGCCACCAACCAGACCCGCCAACAGCGGAGGCGGCCTGTCGGCTCCGTAGCCGACCAATCAGTGGGTCCCACCAGGCAGTGGGCCCCAGCAGCCGATGGAGAAGCCGGCAATCAGAGACATTGACAACCGGGTCCTACACCCGGCCAAGTTACCGTTGTACCCCTGGGGGGAGGCCTATATAAACCCCCCAGGGCATCCATGCAAAGGGTTCCCAACCTGTTAGAATTAGACCCATACATAGAGGCAGAAGGGAGCAAGCCTTGCTTTCCTCTTCCTCTAGCGTAAAGCTCAAGGAGCACCTTTGTATTCACTAGTGCCTTAGTGATCATGCGGAGACCCCATAGAGCAGGACTAGGGGTGTTATCTCCTAGGAGAGCCCCGAATCTGGGTAAAGTGCGTCGGCGTTCGTGTCTATGCCTTATCCTGCTTCCACGCACCGGCGACGTTCTACTCGCTCCCACCATGATAAGCCATCCTTTGGCATATGTCGCACCCAACCCCCGACACATTCCAAATTGAAAATTTAGGATGTTACAAACCTACCCCCCTTAAGATGAATCTCGCCCTCGAGATTCAGGTTGGCTAGGAAATAGGTGAGGGTGGTCCTTCCGTAGGTCTTCCTCTTGTTCCCAGGTGGCTTCATCCTCGGTATGGTGACTCCACTGAACTTTGCAGAACTTGATAACCTTGCTGCGTGTGACTCGGCTGGCAAACTCGATAATCTTGACTAGTTTCTCCTCGTAGGTCAAATCGCTATCCAACTGAATCGCTTCCAGTGACACTGTATCTCTCAGAGGAATATCACCCATCTCTGCGTGTCACTTCTTCAACTGGGAAACATGGAACACATCATGAACTCCAGGCAATCCTTTGGGTAACTCCAACTTGTAAGCAACTTCTCCCATACGTTCCAAAACTTTGCATGGTCCCACAAAACATGGTGCTAACTTTCCCTTAACTCCAAATCGCTTAACTCCTCGAAGTGGGGACACACGAAGATAAACTCTATCTCCGACTTTGTAAACTGTCTACTTGTGTTTAGAATCCGCATAGCTCTTCTACCTGGACTGGCCTACCTTGAGTCTATCACGAATTAGTTTGACCTTCTCTTCAGACTCTTTAATCAAATCTGGTCCAAACAACTGACGGTATCCAACTTCATCCCATAACAACGGTGTCCTGCACCTCCTTCCGTACAAAGCTTCGAAAGGGGCCATCTTCAAACTGGCTTGATAGTTGTTGTTGTAAGAGAACTCTGCATATGACAAATTATCGTCCCAACTAGATCCATAGTCTAGCGCACAAGCTCTCAACATGTCCTCCAGAATCCGATTGACTCTCTTGGTCTGTCCATATGTCTGTGGATGAATGGCTGTACTGAACTCTAGCCTGGTACCCAAAGTCTCATGCAACTGATTCCAGAACTTTGAGGTAAACCGGGTTCCTCTATCTGATACAATGGTCCTCGTAACTCCATGCAGACATACGATCCTGGTCATGTATATCTTTGCCAACTTAGCACTGGTGTAAGTGGTCTTCACTGGGATTAAATGAGCTACCTTCGTCAACCGATCGACTACAACCCATATTGAGTCATAGCCTGAACGAGTCCTGGGAAATCCCGTGATAAAATCCATGCCCAGCTTATCCCACTTCCATTCGGGTATCGGTAATGGCTTTAGCAAACCTGCTGGCTTCTGATGCTCTGCCTTCACTCTCTGACATACATCACAAACTGCTACATACTCAGCAATATCCTTCTTCATTCCGGTCCACCAGAAACTGTCCTTCAAATCCAAATACATCTTGGTATTTCCTAGGTGAATCGAATACGGCGAATCATGGGCCTCCTGTAGAATCAACTTCCTGATCTCCGGATCATTAGGCACATATACATGGTCCTCAAACCATAAGTTATCATGCTCATCCTCATGAAATCCTTTAGCCTTTCCTTTGCTCATCCTTTCCTTTATCTCGGCAATCTCCTTGTCCGTCTTTTGAGCTTCTCTGATCTTATTCATCAAAGTAGACTGAATCTCCAATGCTGCTACATAGCCTCTTGGAACTATCTCCAAGCTTAGCTCGCAAAGATCCTCTGCTAACTCCCTGGGTAATTCTCCGGTCATGAGTGTATTGACATGACTCTTGCGGCTCAACGCATCGGCTACTACGTTAGCCTTTTCAGGATGATAATGGAACCTCATATCATAATCCTTAATGAGATCCAACCATATCCTCTGCCTGAGATTCAACTCCTTCTACGTGAAGATATACTTCAAACTCTTGTGAGCCATGTACACCTCATAGTGGTTTCTGATGAGAAAATGTCTCCATGTCTTCAACACATGCACTATGGCTGCTAACTCCAAATTGTGTGTTGCATAATTCAACTCATGGGGTTTAAGCTGTCGTGAGGCATATGAAACAACTCTTCCCTCATGCATAAGCATTGCTCCAAGTCCCCGACGAGAAGCGTCACAATACACTTGATAATCCTTGCGTTGATCTGGAAGAATCAACACTGGGGCTATAACCAAACATTTCTTCAACTCCTAAAAACTGGCCTCACATTCCTCAGTCCATTTGAACTTGGTGTCCTTCTTCAACAACTCCATCATGGGCTTTGCAATCTTAGATAAATTCTCAATGAACCTCCGGTAGTATCTTGCGAGTCCAAGAAAACTCTGGATCTCTTCAACTGACATGGGTGCTTCCCAATTTGTCATAGTAACAACCTTGGTAGGGTCTACTGCTATTCCTTCTTCGGATATAACATGTCCGAGGAATCCGACTTCCTTCAACCAAAACTCACACTTGCCGACCTTGGCATATAACTGATGTTCTCTAAGCTTTCCAAGTACCAAACACAAATGCTCCTTATGCTCTTCTTCATTCTTCGAGTAGACTAGTATGTCATCAATGAACACCATGATGAACTTATCCAGAAACTCCCTAAACACCTTGTTCATCATGTTCATGAAATAGGCAGGTGCGTTAGTCAGACCAAATGACACAACGATATACTCATATAGCCCATACCTTGTGGTAAAAGTTGTCTTAGGTATATCCTGCTCTCGAATCTTCAGCTGGTGGTATCCTGATCACAGATCGATCTTGGAAAATACTTTAGCTCCTTGCAACTGGTCAAACAAATCGTTGATCATCGGTAGTGGGTACTTGTTCTTGATCGTCACTTCATTCAATACACGATAATCAACAACCATCCTCAACGATCCATCCTTCTTCTCCACTAGAAGCACTGGTGATCCCCAAGGTGACGAACTTGGGCGAATATAGCCTTTATCCAGTAACTCCTTAATCTTCTTCTTAATTTCCTCCAAATCATTTGCAGGCATCCTATACGGTCTCTTAGATATTGGCCCTGTGCCTGGCAAAAGCTCAATCAAAAACTCGATGTCTCTATTCGGTGGCATGCCTGGCAACTCTTCTGGAAATACATCAGGGAAATCCTTCACCACTGGTTCCTCCTCCTATACAACTCCTGATAAGGAATTCACTTGAATCCTCTTCGGCACATGCCGGGATACATACTTGATCCTTCTTTCTTCTAGGGTGGTGAGCATAATTGACTTGCTGGCGCAATCGATGTTCCCACCATACATCGATATCCAATCCATTCCCAAAATCACATCCAAACCTTGCGACTCCAGAATTATCAGGTCTGAGGGGAAAACATGCCTACCTATGGTCAATGGCATCTGAAAACATCCTTGGCTTGCCATATGCTCCGCTCCTGGCGAGCTTACTAACATAGGTGTTCTAAGAACTTTGGTGGGCAACTTATACTTATCGACAAATCCCCTTGATATGTATCAATGCGATGTACCAGTATCAAAACGAATGATTGCAGTAAATGACTTAACCAAAAACTTACCTATTACTGCATCTGGATGGGCTTCAACCTCCTCCATGCTAACGTGGTTCACTTGTCCTCTGTTGAAAGGGTTGGGCTTCTTCCCAGAGCTTCCATTGCCATTTCCATTCTTTGCTTCAGAACACTCTGTGGCGTAATGTCCATTCTTCCCGCACTTGAAACAAGTAATGTGACTTAGATCCTTCTTGGCGGGCGTTGCTGGGTTGGAACGGTTCTGTTCGTTGCTTCCTCCATTTCCATTCCCATTCTTGGGACCACTATGGTTGAGCAAACTCCCTCCATTGGAATTATGGCCTCCATGGTTATGGTGAAGGTGTCCTCCCGAGTTTGGGGTACAACGGGGCCTCTGCCGAGCTCCTGAATTGTACTTCCCTTGTCCATACTTACTCTTGCGGTTGTCAATCTGCTGCTGCTTCCCTTCAATCAGAAGAGCTCTATATACAAACTCCTGGTAGTTGTTGAAGGTTGCCACCATCAACTGCATGCTTAGCTCATCATTCAGTCCTTCCAGAAACTTCTCCTGCTTAGATGCATCCGTAGCAACGTCATTTGGGGCATAACGTGCTAACTTACTAAAATCATCCACATACTGGCCCACTGTGCATCCTCCTTGGCGCAAGTTGTGAAACTCGCACTTCTTCATGGCCATAGCTCCTGCTGAAACATGGGCAGTGCGAAAAGCTTGCTGAAACTGGTCCCATGTGACGGTGTCAATAGGATAAGTGGCTGTGAAATTCTCCCACCATGATGCTGCGGGTCCATCAAGCTGATGTGCGGCAAAACGCACTCTCTTCGCATCTGCGCATCCTGCAGTGGTCAACTCCCTTCCAATCTTGCAGAGCCAATCATCTGCAACTATCGGCTCGGTGCTACTAGAGAACACCGATGGATTCAGCCTTAAAAAACGGGCTAAGTGATCAACAGGTGGTGGTGGTGGGTTGTTGTTGTTGTTGTTCCCTTGGTTCTGATTCTAGACTAGTATCTGTTGGGGAACGTTGCATAAAATAAAAAATTTCCTACGTTCACTAAGATCAATCTATGAGTTCATCTAGCAATGAGAGAGAGGAGTGCATCTACATACCCTTGTAAATCGCGAGCGGAAGCGTTCAAGAGAACGGGGTTGAGGGATTCGTACTCGTCGTGATCCAAATCACCGGAGATCCTAGCGTCGAACGGACGGCACCTCCGTGTTCAACACACGTACGATCAGCGTGACGTCTCCTCCTTCTTGATCCAGAAAGGGGAAAGGAGAGGTTGATGAAGATCCAGCAGCACGACGGCGTGGTGGTGGATGCAGCAGGGATCCCAGCAGGGCTTCGCCAAGCGTCTACGGGAGGGAGAGGTGTACCGAAGGGGGAAGGGAGGCGCCAAGTGCAAGGGTGTGGCTGCCCTCCCTCCCCCCTCTTTATATAAGGACCCCAGGGGGGGCGCCGGCCCTAGGAGATGGGATCTCCTAGGGGGGGGGGGCGGCCAAGGGGGAAAACTTGCCCCCCAAGGCAAGTGGAGGCGCCCCCTCCCCTAGGGTTCCCAACCCTAGGCGCAGAGGGGGGCCCAGGGGGGGCGCACCAGCCCACCAGGGGCTGGTTCCCCTTCCACTTCAGCCCATGGGGCCCTCCGGGATAGGTGGCCCCACCCGGTGGACCCCCGGGACCCTTCCGGTGGTCCCGGTACAATACCGGTGAACCCCGAAACTTTCCCGATGGCCGAAACTTGACTTCCCATATATAATTCTTTACCTCCGGACCATTCTGGAACTCCTCGTGCCATCCGAGATCTCATCCGGGACTCCGAACAACTTTCAGTTTGCTGCATACTCATATCTCTACAACCCTAGCGTCACCGAACCTTAAGTGTGTAGACCCTACGGGTTCGGGAGACACGTAGACATGACCGAGACGGCTCTCCGGTCAATAACCAACATCGGGATCTGGATACCCATGTTGGCTCCCACATGCTCCTCGATGATCTCATCGGATGAACCACGATGTCGAGGATTCAAGCAACCCCGTATACAATTCCCTTTGTCAATCGGTACGTTACTTGCCCGAGATTCGATCATAGGTATCCCAATACCTCGTTCAATCTCGTTACCGGCAAGTAACTTTGCTCGTACCATAATGCATGATCCCGTGACCAGACACTTGGTCACTTTGAGCTCATTATGATGATGCATTACCGAGTGGGCCCAGAGATACCTCTCCGTCATACGGAGTGACAAATCCCAGTCTCGATCCGTGTCAACCCAACAGACACTTTCGGAGATACCTGTAGTGCACCTTTATAGTCACCTAGTTACGTTGTGACGTTTGGTACACCCAAAGCACTCCTACGGTATCCGGGAGTTACACGATCTCATGGTCTAAGGAAAAGATACTTGACATTGGAAAAGCTCTAGCAAACGAACTACACGATCTTGTGCTATGCTTCGGATTGGGTCTTGTCCATCACATCATTCTCCTAATGATGTGATCTCGTTATCAATGACATCCAATGTCCATAGTCAGGAAACCATGACTATCTGTTGATCAACGGGCTAGTCAACTAGAGGCTCACTAGGGACATATTGGTCTATGTATTCACACATGCATTACGATTTCCGGATAACACAATTATAGCATGAATAAAAGACAATTATCATGAACAAGGAAATATAATAATAATCCTTTTATTATTGCCTCTAGGGCATATTTCCAACAGTATCTGCATCAATGCATTCTTCTGCTGGATCAACTAAGTGAGCTCCGGTGGGAAAGCAAATCCATTGTCGCGTCTCAGAGGCATCTGATGGGTTTAGAAAAGATGAGAAAACAGAATAGAATGAGATCTAGAGGGAAAACACTAGCCATATGCACATGAGACAAATAGAAACATATCACTCCAATCAATTCAAACAAGGGCATGCATCGATCTAACTATCATTACAAAAGTGCTCGGACTATACTATATACATGGGGGAATACTACTACTGATATGGTGGTCGACTAGAAAAATTGATCGGTGGAAGACTCCATGATATCTACTCTAGCTTCATCAACATAGTCAGCATTGCTATCATCAGGGTCCGAGTCGGTGTCGTCGATGATGATGTAGTACTCCGGGCAAGTGGAATCATCGTCATCTCCTCCTGGCGCGGGGTCTCCCATGAATACTCCTAGCTTCCTCGTCAAATTGTCATTCTTCTCCACGAGTATTGTCATTTCTTCCTCATATCCATCGCATGTAGACTTGAGTTCTTCCTCCAGCTCCGCGATCCTAATCATTTCCTTCTTCAAATCTATCATGCCTGTGCACATCTGGTTCTCCTGGCGATGAATGTGCTAGTTTAACTCCTGGATGAATGCTGCAATGGATCTATCCTTCCTGGTGCTGATTATCTCCCATTGCGCATCTCGGCGCCCACAAATCTGGTAGATAGTATCCTTGAGATCCTTGTGGTAAACTTCTCCAATGTGTCCCATGGTGATGTGGGCTGCCATGCTCTTTCCTAGACTCCAGGTGGGTGCATCAAAGGAAAACTCTATGGGCTCAGTGACTGGCATGAACGTCCTTCCTGGAACTTGAACTCGAATCATCCAATGCTCCTCTTCTGGTAAAGTGGCAATGTAGGTCCCGGTGAAGCTTGGTATTCCGATGTTCAGGTACCTAGTAAGTTCCTTCAAGTGTCGTCCAAAAGGTGTATCTTCATCCGGTTGTGTGAACTTGTTCCTTGCATCCGCCATCCTATAGAGTAGAAAAGGGAGAGGAGTCAAAAATGAGAAGAGAGTAGTGATCTAGGGCTTTGGCTTAGTGGTCGTGTCCTACAGTCAGCGTGTGCTCTGATACCATCTTGTAGTGACCAGACCTCAAACAGTCTAATCTCTGTGCATCAGTGTCATCCCTGCATCGGTAATGCTGACATGCACAATACTCAAGGATTTATAATAGAGTAGCAATCACACACTTATTACATCGAATAGTCTCAAAAGAGAACTCATTATAATAATATGGCTTAAGGCCATCTAAATACGATAACAACGAAAGGCTTGGAAGATAAAGTGAGTCCATCAACTCCAACGACATCACTGAGTGAAAGACAACGACCTATGGCACCTTACTCGTCGTCTGAAAAGTCTGCAACATGAACGTTGCAGCCCGAAACGGGTCAGCACATGGAATATGCTGGCAATGTAACACGTAGAGAAATGAACAGAATAAATGCTATCACTACATGCATATATGGCTGGTGGAAAGCTCTATGGTTACAGTTTTATATAAAGCCAATTTTTCCCTGCAACAAAGGAATAAATTTTATTTAACTATCATGGTGGTTGTTAAACATTGAGAAGGTTCCTCCAACTCAATCCCAATTAAGCATCATCATTAACCCAATCAAATTATATTTAGAGTGATGAGATCAACATGATAATCCAAGAACTAGACACTCAAAACATCCATAACCGGGGACACTGCTAACCATGATTAGTTTATACACTCTGCAGAGGTTTGCGCACTTTTCCCCACAAGACTCGAATACATCCATGGTTGGAGAATCGAGACACAGTCTTTCTGAAACAATAACTCTTTACTCTGGGTGGACAGTAACCTACTTTCCCCTACATCTGCTAGCCCACCACTGAAAGAGGTCTTGCAACTTACTCAACTCTGCTAGAGCCCATAATAGCTTGTGGCCGCACACGGAAGTTTCTAGCATGAATAATCTTATGATCCCTTTGAGCCTGGGTGGCGGACCGTAGGATGATCACACGGGTACTCTGGGATATCCTAGGACAACACCAGATTCTCCAGGTGCCATGACAACCACTGGGTATTCCAGGGTGCCTCAAGCAATCCACCCGGATGTGTATTAAAGTTGCCACCTTAAGTTAACCATTAATAATAACTCTCACATCTGTCATGAATCAGTCGAACCAAACCACGTCTACGAGCATAGCATAGCAATATAAACAACGTACAAGTAACTCCCAAAGGTTTGATAGTAAACAGGGCAATAGGTTCTACTCATCATCTACTTCCCAAAATCCACATATAAATCAGATCCTAACCATGCAATTGTTTGAGGATTGATCTAATGCAATAAAACTGGGTAGTAAAGAGGTATGATGAAAGTGTTACTTGCCTTGCTGATGATTCGTGAAACCTAGAGACTCGTAGTAGCATGCTTCGCACTCTGGGTACTCTATCGCAAACAAACAAGCATACAATAAGCACTCATCTAGAAGCACGGTTAAAACTTAAATAAGAGATCTAACTAGAAAGTCCAACTTAAGAACTCCGGTTTGCAAAAAGAATCAAATCAAATGAAACAACGAAACTCAAACTGCGAAAGAAACAAGATCCGATTACTAATCTGGACTTAAGTCAAATTTTACAGTACCAAAATCTTGTTCAAGTTGGTTAAACAGAAAGAGGGCTTCGAGACGAAGATCTGGGCGCTTGAATCTCCTGATTCGGATAAATGGGCCAAAAGATAAACTAAAACGAAAATGAGGGCAGAAATCGCGATCGAAAATAATCGCGAAAAAACACTAGAAAAAGAAAAATTGACGAACAGGCTAACGAACGAACGTTCGCTGTCTATGGCTAACGAGTGAAAACCGTTCATTCAAACGAACGTACGAATGGGCGTTCGCTAAATAACTAAACCGAAAAAACGATCTAAAATAAAAAACCGAGGGTTTTCTAAAAAAACCTACGGTTTTCCAGCGAAAACCGGCGGCGGCGGGTGGCTACCTCGGTGGGGCGGAACGGCGGCGGCAGCGGACTCCGGCGGGGCGGCGGGGTCGGCGGCGAGGCGTCGGGCAGCGGCGGCGGACTTTGGCGGTGACGGCGGGGCGCGGGGCTTGGGCTAGGGTTTCGGCGGCTCGGGCCCTCGCCTCTTAAAGGGCCGGCCGGGCTGGTGTCCTAGTCGGGCACGGCCCTGCCAGGTCGGTGGGATTTTTTTAAAAATAATTCCATGTAGAAAAACGAAGAAAATAAATACTAAATAGACTCCAAAAATCCAGAAATAAATTTTCGCCGTCCTCTAAAAATATAGCAGACAAAGTGAACATTTATTTGGGCCTCTAATGCAATTTTTAAAAACACATTTTTTTTCCTAATTCAAATAAAATAGCGATAAAACTCCGAATAATTTTTTTATTTGATTTTAATATTTAACCTCCAATATTTCTTTATTTTGGGAAAGTCATTTTATGCCCTCTCTTTTATTTTCATATTGGAAATATTCGGAGAGAAAAATAATTAAAATCAAACGATCCTCTTTTCAAAATTTGAGAAAACTCAAATATGAAAATAACAAAATCCCCAACTCTCTCCGTGGTCGTTGAGTTGCGTAGAATTTCTAGGATCAAGCCAAAATGCAATAAAATATGATATGCAATGGTGATCTATAGTATAACATTCCAAATTGAAAATTTTGATGTTACACATTGATCCATTCATGAAACACACTCGAATATTAGCTACACCCAATGCTCAAATACGATCATAGTGCCCCTTAGTTGGTGCTTTATAATAGAAGCTGGAGACTCAAATTCAAAAATAAAAATAGCATAAAGTAAAAGAAAGGCCCTTCACAGAGGGAAGTAGGGATTTGTAGAGGTGCCAGAGCTCAAAGCAAAATTTGAGATATAAATTTTTTTTTGGGAGGCATAATTTTCCCACCAACGAAAACGACTTAGAGCTCCCAATACTTTCCATGCTAGATACATCATAGGCGGATCCCAAACAGAAAATAAAGTTTATTCCTTTTTCCACCATACTTGAACTTTCCATGGCTAACCGTATAATGGGTGCCCTCCATACCAACACTTTCCAAGAAATTTATTATTTGACAACATAAAGTAAATTCATTTTTTCATTTGGGGACTGGGCATCCCTAATACCTTTGCCGTAATCTCGTGCAATGACAAGTGAATAAACACTCATTGTGAGAATAACATATCTAGCATGGAACACATCGGCAACCCCTCACCGCCTCGCGAGCGGTACGAGCACACAAAAGAGAAATTTATTTTGAAAATTAGAGATGGCAGATGCAAATTTACTTAGAACGGCACTGAAATACCACATATAGGTAGGTATAGTGGACTCAAATGGCAAAATTGGTTTAAAGGGTTTTGGATGCACAAGTAGTGATCATACTTAGTGCAAAATGAAGGCTAGCAAAAAGATTGAGAAGCGCCAAATAATGCACCATAAGTAAGATGTAATTTCATTGCATAACTATTGACTCTCATGCTTGCATAGGGAATCACAAACCTGAACACCAATATTCTTACTAAAGCGTAATTACTCATCAACATGACTCACATATCACATCGTCATATCTCAAAATCATTACTAAGAACCAAGCTTATTTTGTCCAATGATCTTCATGAAAGTTTTTATTATATCCTCCTTGGATATCTATCACTTTGGGAATATTTTCATATGTTGCTTTTAGTAGGCTCAAACAAATTTAAGTGAAGAAACATGAGCATAATATTTATTTCTCTCAAAATAATCTAAGTGAAGCAAGAGAGAATTTCTTAAAAAAATTACTAACTCCAAAATAAATCTAAGTGAAGCATGAGAGAATTTCTTCAAAAATAACAAAGCACACCATGCTCAAAAAGATATAAGTGAAGCACTAGAGCAATTCCGTGGCTCTAAAAATTTAAGTGAAGCATAGAAGCAAGTGTAGCATAATTTTTGGATCTCTCAAAAAGGTGTGTACAACAAGGATTCAAGACTTAAAACACAAAGCAAAACAAGCAAAGACTCATATCACACAAGACGCTCCAAGCAAAACTCATAATATGTGACGAATAAAAATATAGTTCCAAGTAAAATACCGATGGTTGTGAGAAGAAAGAGGGGATGCCACTCGGGTGCATCCCCAAGCTTAGTTACTTGCTACTTCTTGAATATTATATTGGGGTGCCTCAGGCATCCCCAAGCTTAGCCTTTTGCTAATCCTTATTCCTTCATCCATCATAAGATACCCAAAACTTGAAAACTTAAATCACACAAAACTCAACATAACCTTCGTGCGATCCGTTAGTGTAAGAAAGCAAACCACTACTATAAGTACTATTGCAAACCCATTAATATTTTATTTTTGCATTATATCTACTATATTCCAACTTCTCTATGGTAAAAACTCTTCAAAGAAAACCATAGAATCATCAACACAAGCACACAACACAAAGAAAACAAAATCTGTCAAAAACAGAACAGTCTGTAGAAATCTGACTACTTTGAATACTTCTGTAACTCCAGAAATTCTGAAAAATTAGGACGATGTGAATAATTTGTTTATTAATCTTATGAAAAAAATCAACTCAAAATCACTCTTCTGATAAAAATGAAAACTAATTTCGTGAGTGCAAAAGTTTTTGTTTTTCAGCAAGATCAAATCAACTCTCACCCAAATCATCCCAAAGGCCTTGCTTGGCACAAACACTAATTTAAACCACAAAAACACATCTAATCAGAGGCATAATTGGGTATTTTTGAAAATAGCAAGAAAACCAAAAAGCAAAAAGATACAAGTTGGGTTGCCTCCCAACAAGCGCTATCGTTTACGCCCCTAGCTAGGCATAATTTTAGTGATGCTCACATGAAAGATAAGAATTGAAGAATAAAGAGAGCATCATAAAACATGTGACAAACACACTTAAGTCTAACATGCTTCCTATGCATAGCCATATTATAGGAAAACAAATTATCAAGACAAGCAATTTCTAGCATATGCAAAGAAGAAGAAAGAAATAATTGCAATCTCAACATAACAAGAGGAAATTTAGTAACATGAAAATTTCTACAATCATATTTTCCTCTCTCATAATAATTACATGTAGGATCATAATCAAATTCAACAATATAACTTTCACATAAAAAAATATTTTCATGGTCCACATGCATGCAAAGTTGACACCCTTCCAAAATAGTGGGATTATCATCAAATAAAGTCATGACCTCTCCAAGCCGACTTTAATCAAAAATTTCATAAGATTGAACACTCTCCAAATACGTGGGATTATTTTCACCTAAAGTTGACACTCTTCCAAACCCACTTTCAATAGTATTGCAAAAATTATTATCAATAACATATTCATCATGAGGATCAAATAAATTTTCAAGATCATAAGAATCTTTATCACCCCAATCATGATCATTGCAATAAGTAATGGACATAACATAACAAGCATCCCCAAGCTTGGGGGTTTGCATATCACTAACATAACTGACATTAATAGAATTTATAATAACATCATTGCAATCATGCTTTTCATTCAAGGAGCTATCATGAATCACTTTATATTTTTTTTGTTTAACACTTCATCAAAATTTTCAGATTCACAGATCTCAAGCAAAACTTCATAAAGATAATCTAGTGAACTCAATTCACTAGCAATTGGTTCATCATATTTGGATCTTTTGAAAAGATTAGAAATGAGGATCCATAGCAATAGATTTTTAGCAAGCAAAGATGCAAGCAAATAGAAGGCACATGGCAACACAAGCAAACATGAGATCTAACGATAAAAGGAGAACGAAAAAGAAGGCGAATAAAATGACAATTTTTGTGAAGTGGGGGAGAGGAAAACGAGAAGCAAATGGAAAATAATGTAAATTGCAAGGAGATGATATTTGTGATTAGGAACCTAGTTGATGTTGATGATCCTCCCCGGCAACGGTGCCAGAAATTCCTTTTGATGCCTGCTTGAACTAAGTAGGTATTTCCCCAAAGAGGAAGGGATGATGCAGCACAATGATGGTAGGTATTTCCCTCAGTGATGAGACCAAGGTTATCGAACCAGTAGGAGAACCAAGCAACACAACGTAAAACAACCCCTGCACACAAATAAAAAAAATCGCAGCCCGACGTGTTAAAGGGGTTGTCAACCCCTTTCGGGTAACAGTGCCACAAATTTTTGAGAAGACGTGATACAGTTGTTATAGATAGGATAAATAGATCGCAAATAAAATAAAGTGTAGCAAGGTATTTCTGTATTTTTGGTTTAATTAGATCTGAAAATAAAAGCAAAGGAAAATAGACCGCAAAGGCAAATATGATAAGAAGAGACCCGGGGCCCGTAGGTTTCACTAGTGGCTTCTCTCGAGAAAAATAGCAAATCATGGGAAAACAATTACTGTTGGGCAATTCATAGAACTTCAAATAATCATGACGATACCAAGAAATGATCATTATATAGGCATCACGTCCAACATTAGTAGACCGACTCCTGTTTGCAACTACTACTATTACTCCACAGATCGACCGCTATCCAGCATGCATCTAGTGTATTAAGTTCATGGAAAAACAGAGTAATGCAATAAGAACGATGACATGATGTAGACAAGATCTATTTATGTAGAAATAGACCCCATCTTGTGATCCTTAATAGCAATGATACATACACATCGTTTCCCATTCTGTCATTGAGATCAAGCACCATAAGATCAAACCCATCACAAAGCACCTCTTCCCATTGCAAGATAAATAGATCAAGTTGGACAAAACCCAAATACAGGAGGAGAAATACAAGGCTATAATCAATCATGCATATAGGAGATCAAAGAAGACTCAAATAAATTTCATGGATAAAAACATAGATCTGATCATAAACTCAAAGTTGATCGGATCCCAACAAACACACCGCAAAAAGACTTACATCATATGGATCTCCAAGAGACCATTGTATTGAGAATCAAGAGAGAGAGAGGAAGCCATCTAGCTACTAACTACGAACCCGTAGGTCTACAAAGAACTACTCACGCATCATTGGGGAGGCACCAATGGACATGATGAACCCCTCCGCTATGGTGTCTAGATTGGATCTAGTGTTTCTGGAACTTGCAGTGGCTAGAATAGATTTTCGTCGACTCCCCTAGGGTTTCTGGAATTTTGGGGTATTTATAGAGCAAAGAGACGGTGCGGAGGCCATCGAGGTGGGCACAACCCACCTGGGCGCGCCTAGGCCCCCAGGCGCACCCTGGTGGGTTGTGCTCCCCTCGGAGCATCCCTCAAGTACTTTCATGGCCCATACGGTGTCTTCTGGTCCAGAAAAAATCTACAAAAAGTTTCGCTGCATTTGGACTCTGTTTGGTACTGATTTCCTGTGATGTAAAAAAAAAGCAGAAAACCACAAATGGCATTGGGCACTATCCCAATAGGTTAGTACCAAAAAATGATATAAAATGATAGTAAAACATCCAAGAATGATAATATAACAACATGGAACAATCAAAAATTATAGATACGTTGGAGACATATCACTCTTTAATGGAAAATAACCTCAAGCTCAAGAAGTAGAAAGCCCCTGCGGTCTGCACCTCTGGATAAGGAGAAGGCCCTTGGTGCGGGGAGCCCCCCACCTGGTGGGGCAGCCCCACTGCTACCTCTTGAGCTTTCATTGTTTTTTCCTTGAAGAGGAAAGGGTGATGCAGCAAAGTAGCGTAAGTATTTCCCTTAGTTTTGAGAACACGGGTATCAATCCAGTAGGAGACAATGCACAAGTCACCGAATACCTGCACAAACAATCAACAACTTGCACCCAACGCGATAAAGGGGTTGTCAATCCCTTCACAGTCACTTGCAAAAGTGATATCTAATAGAGATAGATAAACGGTAAAGTAAATATTTTTGGTATTTTTGGTTTATAGATCAAAAAGTAAAAGATTGCAAAATAGTAGATCGGAAACTTGCAAGATGTAAAAGAGATTCAGTATAATGGAAGAGAGACCCATGGGCCATAGGTTTCACTAGTGGCCTCTCTCAAGATAGCAAATATTATGGTGGGTGAACAAATTACTGCCGAGTAATTGATAGAAAAGCGCAAAGTTATGACGATATCTATGGCAATGATCATGAATATAGGCATCACGTTCGTGTCAAGTAGACCGAAATGATTCTGCATCTACTACTATAACTCCACACATCGACTGCTATCCAGCATGCATCTAGAGTATTAAGTTCATAAAGAACAGAGTAACGCATTAAGTAAGATGAGATGATGTAGAGGAATTAACTCAAGCAATATGATGAAAACCCTATATTTTATCATCGATGGCAACAATACAATACGTGCCTTGCTGCCCCTACTATCACTGGGAAAGGACGCCGCAAGATTGAACCCAAAGCTAAGCACTTCTCCCATTGCAAGAAAGATCAATCAAGTAGGCCAAACTAAACCGATAATTCGAAGACACTTGCACATATATCAAATCATGCATATAAGAATTCAGAGAAGAACCAAATATATCCATAGATAATCTGATTATAAATCCACAATTCAACGGACCTCGGAAAACACACTGCAAAAGAGTATTACATCGAACAGATCTCCAAGAACATCGAGGAGAACATGGTATTGAGAATCAAAGAGAGAGAAGAAGCCATCTAGCTAATAACTATGGACCCGTAGGTCTATGGTAAACTACTCACGTGTCATCGGAGAGGCAATGGCGTTGATGTAGAAGCCCTCCATGATTGAATCCCCCTCTGGCAGGACGCCGTAAAAGGCCCCTAGATGGGATCTCACGGGTACAGAAGGTTGCAGCGGTGGAAAATTGGTTTCGTCGCTCTCCTGGATGTTTTCAGGGTATAAGAGTATATATAGGCAAAGGAGCTAGGTCAGGGGAGCTATGAGGGGCCCACGAGGTAGGGGGCGCGCCCTCCTACCTCCTGGCCACCTTGTTGCATCTCTGACTTCATCTCCAAGTCTTATGGTTTCCTTTCGGTCCAAGAAAGATCATCGCGAAGGTTTCATTCCGTTTGGACTCCGTTTGGTATTCCTTTTCTGCGAAACTCTAAAATAGGAAAAAACAAAAACTGGCACTGGGCTTTCGGTTAATAGGTTAGTCCCAAAAATAATATAAAATAGCATATAAATGCCTATTAAACATCCAAAACAAAGAATATAATAGCATGGAACAATAAAAAAGTATTGAAACATTGGAGACGTATCAAGCATCCCCAAGCTTAAGTCCTGCTCGTACTCGAGTAGGTAAATGATAAAAATAGAACTTTTGATGTGGAATGCTACCTAACATATTTATCCATGTAATTTTCTTTATTGTGGCATGAATGTTCAGATCCAAAAGAATCAAAACAAAATTTTAGTATTGACATAAAATTAATAATACTTCAAGCATACTAACAAAGCAATTATGTCTTCTCAAAATAACATGGCCAAAGAAAGCTTATCCCTACAAAATCATATAGTTTGGATATGCTCCATCTTCGTCACACAAAAATATTCAAATCATGCACAACCCTGGTTTCAGCCAAGCAATTGTTTCATACTTTAGTGTTCTCAAACTTCTTCAACTTTCACGCAATACATGAGGGTGAGCCATGGACATAACACTATAGGTGGAATAGAATGGTGGTTGTGGAGAAGACAAAACAGAGGAGATAGTCCCACATCAACTAGGCGTATAAATGGGCTATGGAGAAGCCCATCAATAGATATCAATGTGAGCGAGTAGGGATTGCCATGCAACGGATGCACTAGAGCTATAAGTGCATGAAAGCTCAAAAATAAACTAAGTGGGTGTGAATCCAACTTGCTTGCTCATGAAGACCTAGGGCATTTGAGGAAGCCCATCATTGGAATATACAAGCCAAGTTCTATAATGAAAAATTCCCACTAGTATATGTAAGTGACAAAATAAGAGACTCTCTAACATGAAGATCATGGTGCTACTATGAAGCACAAGTGTGGAAAAAGGATAGTAACATTGCCCCTTCTCTCTTTTTCTCTCTTTTTTTGACTGGCTTCTTTGGACTCTTTTTTTCCTCACATGGGACAATGCTCTAATAATGATGATCATCACATTTCTATTTATTTACAACTCAATGCTTAGAACAATATATGACTCTATGTGAATGCCTCCGGCGGTGTACCGGGATGTGCAATGAATCAAGAGACATGTATGAAAGAATTATGAAAGGTGGCTTTGCCACAAATACGATGTCAACTACATGATCATGCAAAGCAATATGACAATGATGAAGCGTGTCATAATAACCGGAACGGTGGAAAGTTGCATGGCAATATATTTCAGAATGGCGATGGAAATGCCATAATAGGTAGGTATGGTGGATGTTTTGAGGAAGGTAAATGCTAGGTGTATGGTACCGGCAAAAGTTGCGCGACACAAGAGAGGCTAGCAATGGTGGAAGGGTGAGAGTGCATATAATCCATGGACTCACCATTAGTCATAAAGAATTCACATACTTATTGCAAAAATCTACAAGTCATCAAAACCAAGCACTACGCGCATGCTCCTAGGGGAAGGGTTGGTAGAAGTTAACCATCGCACGATCTCGACCTCCACACAAAGGATGACAATCAAAGAGATACCTCATGCTTCAAATTTGTTACACACCGGTTACCATATGTGCATGCTACGGGACTCACAAACCCGAACACAAGTATTTCTCAAATTCACAATTACTCTACTAGCATGACTCTAATATCACTATCTTCATGTCTCAAAACAATCATAAAGAATCAAACTTCTCATAGTATTCAATGCACTTTATACGAAAGTTTTATTATATCCCTCTTGGATGCCTATCATATTAGAACTAGTTTTATAACCCAAGAAAATTACCATGCTGTTATAAAAAACTCTCAAAATAATATAAGTGAAGCATGAGAGTTCAACAATTTCTATAAAACAAAACCACCACCGTGCTCTAAAAAGATATAAGTGAAGCACTGGAGCAATATTGGCTAGCTCAAAAGATATAAGTGAAGCACATAGAGTATTCTAATAAATCATTATTCATGCGTGTCTCTCCCAAAAGGTGTGTACAGCAAGGATGATTGTGGTAAACCAAAAAGCGAAGACTCAAATCATACAAAACGCTCCAAGCAAAACACATATCATGTGGTGAATAAAAATATAGCCTCAAGTAAAGTTACCGATAGACAAAGACGAAAGAGGGGATACCCCGGAGGGCATCCCCAAGCTTAGGATTTTGGTTGCCCTTGAATATTACCTTGGGGTGCCTTGGGAATCTCCAAGCTTAGGCTCTTGCCACTCCTTATTCCATAGTTAATCAAATCCTTACCCAAAACTTGGAAACTTCACAACACAAAACTCAATAGAAAATCTTATAACCTCCGTTAGTATAAGAAAATAAATCACCACTTTAAGGTACTGTTGCAAACTCATTCTTTTTTTTATATTGGTGTAATATCTACTGTATTCCAACTTCTCCATGGTTCATACCCCTGATACAACCCATAGATTCATCAAAATAAGCAAACAACACGCGAAAGACAGAATCTGTCAAAAACAGAACAATCTGTACTAATCTGTAACTCTCGAATACTTCTGTAACTCAAAAAATCCATCCAAATTAGGAAAACCTAAAACATTTATGTACCAATCCATAGAAAAAAGAATAAGATCTAAAGAACGTTTCTGTGAATTTTAAAAACTAATTTGCTAAGTGCAAAAGTTTTTGATTTTCAGCAGGATCAACGCGACTATCACCGTAAGCTATCCTAAAGGTTCTACCTGGCACAAAACTGATTAAAACATAAAACCACATCTAACCAGAGGCTAGATGAACTATTTATTACTAAACAGGAACAAAAAGCAAAGAATAAAAATAAAATTGGGTTGCCTCCCAACAAGCGCTATCGTTTAACACCCTTAGCTAGGCATAAAAACGCGAGCATATATAGGTATTGCCATCTTTGGTATGCAATCCATAAGTGGCTCTCATAATAGATTCATAAGGCAATTTAATTTTCTTCCTAGGAAAGTGTTCCATGCCTTTCCTTAACGGAAATTAGAATCTAATGTTTCCATCTTTCATATCAACAATTGCACCAATCGTTCTAAGGAAAGGTCTACCAAGAATAATAGGACATGTATGATTGCAATCTATATCAAGAACAATGAAATCTACGGGTATATAATTACGATTTGCAACAATAAGAACATCATTAATCCTTCCCATTGGTTTCTTAATAGTGGAATCCGCAAGATGCAAATTTAAAGAACAATCATCAAATTCATGGAAACCTAACACATCACACAAAGTTTTTGGAATCGTGGAAACACTAGCACCCAAAGCACACAAAGCATAGCATTCATAATCTTTAATCTTAATCTTAATAGTAGGTTCCCACTCATCATAAAGTTTTCTAGGGATAGAAACTTGTAATTCAAGCTTTTCTTCAAAAGATTGCATCATAGCATCAACGATATGCTTAGTAAAAGCTTTGTTTTGATTATAAGCATGAGGAGAATTTAACAAGGTTTGCAACAAAGAAATACAATCTATTAAAGAACAATTATCATAATTAAATTCCTTGAAATCCAAAAGGGTGGGTTCATTGCTACCTAAACTCTTGACCTCTCCAATCCCACTTTTATCAATTTTTGCATCTAGATCTAAAAACTCTGAATCATTGGGACGCCTTTTAACTAAAGTTGACTCATCTTCAGTCCCATATTTATCAAGATTCATATTGGAAAATAAATATTTACTAGGACTCACATTAATCACTTTTAGATCTTCATCATTATTATCAAGAAAACTAGAAGAACACGCTTTTACAAACCAATCTTTTTTAGCATGCATCTTAGCGGTTCTTTCTTTGCACTCATCAATGGAAGTTCTCATGGATTTGAGAGACTCATTGATATCATGCTTAGGTGGGATACATCTAAGTTTCAAAGAATCAACATCAAGAAATATTCTATCCATGTTCCTAGCCAAATCATCGATCTTGAGAATTTTTTCTTCAATCAAAGCATTGAAATTCTTTTGCGAACTCATAAATTCTTTAACACTATTCTCAAAATCAGAGGGCATCTTATTAAAATTTCCATAAGAGTTTTTGTAGTAGTTTCCATAATTATTAGAGGAATTACTAGGAAATGGCCTAGGATTAAAATTGTCTCTATACGCGTTGTTACCAAAATTGTTGTTACCAAAATTGTTCCTACCAACAAAATTCACATCCATAGATTCATTATTATTCTCAATCAAAGTGGACAAAGGCATATCATTAGGATCAGAAGAAACACTTTATTAGCAAATAATTTCATAAGTTCATCCATCTTTCCACTCAAAACATTAATCTCTTTAATCACATGATTTTTTTTACTAGTGGATCTTTCGGTGTGCCATTGAGAATAATTAACCATGATATTATCTAGGAGTTTAGTAGCTTCTCCTAAAGTGATTTCCAGAAAAGTGCCTCCCGCGGCCGAATCTAAAAGATTTCTAGAAGAGAAATTCAATCCGGCATAATTTTTTTGTATAATCATCCACAAATTCAAACCATGTGTTACGGCAAAATTGTTTAGATGGGATGCGACATCTTCACTAGGAAGGCGAGAAGATTGATCTTTCATAACAAGATTCAACAAAGCGACATTAATTTCACAAGATTCAGCATTAGTAGTGGGAGCAATCAGAGTGCTAATAAAATCATTGTTGTTGGTATTGGAAAAGTCACACAATTTGGTATTATCTTCAGCCATCGTGACAAAGCAAGCAATCCAACGCACAGGCACACAAGAAGCAAGCGAAAATAGACAAACGAAAGAGGGGCGAAGAAAAGGCAAAGGGTTTTCGAAAACTGTTTTAGAAGTGGGGGAGAGGAAAACAAGAGGCGAATGGCGAATAATGTAATGCAAGAGAGAAGAGTTTGTGATGGGTACTTGGTATGGCTTGACTTGACGTAGATCTCCCCGGCAACGGCACCAGAAATCCTTCTTGCTACCTCTTGAGCTTGCCTTGGTTTTCCCTTGAAGAGGAAAGGGTGATGCAACAAAGTAGCGTAAGTATTTCCCTCAGTTTTGAGAACCAAGGTATCAATCCAGTAGGAGACAACGCACAACTCACTGAATACCTGCACAAACAATCAACAACTTGCACCCAACTCGATAAAGGGGTTGTCAATCCCTTCATGGTCACTTGCAAAAGTGAGATATGATAGAGATAGATAAATGGTAAAGTAAATATTTTTGGTATTTTTGGTTTATAGATCGGAAAGTAAAAGATTGCAAAATAGTAGATCGGAAACTAGCAAGATGTAAAAGAGATTCAACATAATGGAAAAGAGATCCCAGGGCCATAGGTTTCACTAGTGGCTTCTCCCAAGATAGCAAATATTATGATGGGTGAACAAATTACTGCCGAGCAATTGATAGAAAAGCGCAAAGTTATGATGATATCTAAGGTAATGATCATGAACATAGGCATCACCTCTAAGTAAAGTAGACCGAAACGATTCTGCATCTACTACTATTACGCCACACATCGATTGCTATCCAGCATGCATCTAGAGTATTAAGTTAATAAAGAACGGAGTAACGCATTAAGTAAGATGAGATGATGTAGAGGAATTAACTCAAGCAATATGATGAAAACCTCATCTTTTTATCCTTGATGGCAACAATACAATATGTGCCTTGTTGCCCCTACTGTCACTGGAAAGGACACCAGAAGATTGAACCCAAAGCTAAGCACTTCTCCCATTGCAAGAAAGATCATTCTAGTAGGCCAAACTAAACTGATAATTCGAAGAGACTTGCAAAGATATCAAATCATGCGTATAAGAATTCAGAGAAGAACCAAATAATATTCATAGATAATCTGATCATAAATCCACAATTCACCGGATCTCGGAAAACACACCGCAAAAGAGTATTACATCGAATAGATCTCTAAGAACATCAAGGAGAACATGGTATTGAGAATCAAAGAGAGAGCAGAAGCCATCTAGCTAATAACTATGGACCCGTAGGTCTGTGGTAAAGTACTCATGTGTCATCGGAGAGACAATGGTGTTGATATAGAAACCCTCCGTGATTGAATCCCCCTCCGGCAGGACACCGTAAAAGGCCCCTAGATGAGATCTCATGGGTACAGAAGGTTGTGGTGGTGGAAAAGTGGTTTCGTGGCTCTCCTGGATGTTTTCAGGTTATAAGAGTATATATAGGCGAAGGAGCTAGGTCAGGGGAGCTACGAGGTTCCCACAAGGTAGGGGGTGCGCCCTACCCCCCTGGGTGCGCCCTCCTGCCTCGTGGCCGCCTTGTTGCGTCTCCGACTTTATCTTCAAGTCTTCTGGTTTCCTTTTGGTCCAAGAAAGATCATGACAAAAGTTTCATTCTGTTTGGACTCCGTTTGGTACGCCTTTTCTGCGAAACTCTAAAATAGGCAAAAGAACATAAACTGGCATTGGGCTCTCAGTTAATAGGTTAGTCCCGAAAATAATATAAAATAGCATATAAATGCCTATTAAACAGCCAAAACAGATAATATAATAGCATGGAACAATAAAAAATTATAGATACGTTGAAGACGTATCACCCTCCCGCCGAACCTTCGGGAGGGAGCCTAGACGGGCCCCGGAGGAGCCTCTGGAGGAGGCCCCAGCAAGCCTTGAGGGAGCAGCTGAGGGAGTCCTGGATTAAGGGGTCCTCGGACGGCCGGACTATATACATGGGCTGGACTGTTGGGCTATGAAGATACAAGACAAAAGACTTCTTCCCGTGTCCGGATGGGACTCTCCTTTGCGTGGAAGGCAAGCTTGGCGATTCAGATATGTAGATTCTTTTCTCTATAACCGACTTTGTACAACCCTAGTCCCCTCCGGTGTCTATATAAACCGGAGGGTTTAGTCCATAGGACAATCATAATCTCATAGGCTAGACTTCTAGGGTTTAGCCATTACGATCTCGTGGTGGATCAACTCTTGTAATACTCATATTCATCAAGATCAATCAAGCAGGAAGTAGGGTATTACCTCCATAGAGAGGGCCCGAACCTGGGTAAACATCGTGTCCCTCGTCTCCTGTTACCATCGACCTTAGACGCATAGTTCGGGACCCCCTACCTGAGATCTGCCGGTTTTGACACCGACATTGGTGCTTTCACTGAGATTTCCGCTGCGTTGTCACCTAAAGGTTTGATGGCCCCATCAAACATCTACAACAATGCAGTCCAGGGGGAGATTTTCCTCCCCGGACAGATCTTCGTATTCAGCGGTTTCGCACTGCGGGCCAACTCGCTTGGCCATGTGGAGCAGATCAACAGCTGCGCCCCTGGCCATCGGGTCAGATTTGGAAGCTTGAATTACGTGGCCGATATCCGCGGAGACTTGATCTTCGACGGATTCGAGCCCATGATGGCTGCTCCCTGTCACCGCTATGAACATGACCTAAATCTGTCATCGGACCATGCTTAGGAGATAGCACCTACAATTTCTCTGGCCCTCGATCCGGAGTAGATCGCGCCATCCGAGGACGGGATGCTCAACCCCGCCATGGAAGCTACAGACTCAGCGGTGATAGAGCCGCACACAGATCCAACCTCAAGTGGGCCCTTTGTCATCGGAACCTCAGATTCATCTCTGGCCATAGGTTCCGAACCGCGTGCATCCGTGCCCATCAAACCTGATCGGATGTTGATCGTTGAGTTCAGCTCCGCGGACATCTTCCGGCACTCGCCTTTTGGCGATGTGCTCAACTCATTAAGAGCCCTCTCCTTATCAGGGGAATCTCAGCCGAACTATGTCTGACTTGAATGTGAAGCTGATGACGGAGAATTTCGTTTCCCACCCACCACCCACTGCATAGCCACTGTCGAAGACTTAACCGACGTGCTTGATTATGACTCTGAAGACATCGATGGTATGGACGACGATGCCTGAGAGGAGCAGGCACAACAATCG
The DNA here is from genome assembly GCF_018294505.1 of Triticum aestivum. Lineage (NCBI taxonomy): Eukaryota > Viridiplantae > Streptophyta > Magnoliopsida > Poales > Poaceae > Triticum > Triticum aestivum. The sequence goes on along the minus strand of NC_057810.1, from coordinate 605,378,237 downwards.
CTGCTTACCGGGGCGTTGGACAACCACCTCCTAGTATGACGTATACATGGTGGATACACCAAAAGAGAACAACAACGACGATGAGAATGATCCAGTTGAGGAGAAACCTCTTGAGATACAGCCAAAGCGCCGAAGACAGCGGTGCCGCTCTAAACCCCGTCATGAAAAAACAGTAGTACCGGCACGGGAGAAAATAACACTGCAGACGATGCCGAAGACAATGAAGATCCTGTGGAGCCAACATCCGAACAAGACGAACGGGAAGATGGGCGAGCTGGCCCTGATGAACATGCCACGAATGAAGACGCGGAGGACAGTAACTGCCTTCCGCTCTCCGAGGACGAGGTGAGCCTTGGCGACAAAGACTTTATCATGCCCAAGGAGCCCGTCGAGCAGGAGCGCTTTAAGCGTCAGCTGATAGCCACTGCAAGGAGCCTGAAAAAGAAATAGTAGCAGCTTCAGGCTGATCAAGATCTACTCAACGACAGATGGACTGATGTCCTGGCAGCTGAGGAATACGGCCTCGAGCGCCCTACCAAAAGTTACCCGAAGCACAAACTGTTACCACAGTTTGATGATAAAGCTCCGGCACCCGTCCCACCAGCGCATAACATGGCTGACCGACCACCACGCAGCCGGGACAAAGCGGCACCTCGAGCCAAACACTAGCCCACACTACCTCGTCATAAAAATAGAAATGCAACAGCTCGGGGACACACATATGACCTGCGGTATGACCTGAAAAACAGAGCATGTCAGACCAGATCAATTTATGGATCGCGGGGGCGTTCCCTAATGCGCGACGACGGCCATCCGGCTGGACGCGACAAACATAACCACGTCCGGGCCAAAAACCGCAGACGAACTCCATCCGAGCTACGTCATGATTTGGCCCGATATAGAGGCGCCGCACACCCCCTTTGCTTAACTGATGAAGTAATGGAACATGAATTCCCAGAAGGGTTTAAACCCATGAACATCAAATCATATGATGGCACAACAGACCCCGCGGTATGGATTGAGGATTTTCTTCTCCATATTCATATGGCCCGCGGTGATGATCTTCACGCCATCAAATACCTCCCACTCAAACTCAAGGGACCAACCAGGTACTGGTTGAATAGCCTGCCCGAAAACTCCATTGGTAGATGGGAGGACTTGGAGGATGCCTTCCTCGACAACTTCCAAGGCACATATGTCCGACCTCGGGATGCCGATGACTGAAGTCACATAGTTCAACAACCCGAAGAGTTAGCCAGGAAATTCTGGACAAGGTTCTTAACTAAAAAGAACCAGATCATCGACTGTCCGGATGTGTAAGCCCTAGTGGCCTTTAAACATAGCATCCAAGACAAATGGCTCGCCCGACACCTCGGCCAAGAAAAGCCGAAGTCCATGGCAGCCCTGACGACACTCATGACCCGCTTTTGTGCGGGCAAAGATAGCTGGCTAGCCCGTAGCAATAACAACACAGGCGAACCTGGCACTTCTGAAGCCAGAAACAACAACGGTAAGCCCCGACGCAATAGACACAAGCGTCGAAACAATGGAGACAACGCCGAAGACACATCGGTCAATGCCGGATTCAGCGGCTCTAAATCCGGTTAGTGGAAGAAGCCATATAAAAGAAACAATCCAGGCCCGTCCAGTTTGGACCGCATACTAGATCGTCCATGCCAAATCCATGGCACTCCTGATAAACCAGCCAATCATACCAAGAGAGAGTGTTGGGTCTTCAAAGAGGCCGGCAAGTTAAATGCCGAGAACAAGGATAAGTGGTCACAAAGCAAGGACGATGAGGAGGAGCCCCGGCCACCGAACACAGGGGGACAGAAGAAGTTTCCCCCAAGTCAAAATGGTGAACATGATATATGCTACCCATATCCCCAAGAGGGAGCGCAACCGTGAACTCAGGGACGTCTACGCGATAGAGCCAGTCGCCCCAAAGTTCAATCCATGGTCATCATGCCCGATCACTTTTGATTGCAGGGATCATCCGACTAGTATCCGTCATGGCGGTTCAGTCGCAATGGTCCTTGACCCAATTATTGATGGGTTCCATCTGATGCGAGTCCTAATGGACGGTGGCAGCAGCCTGAACGTGCTTTATCAGGATACAATGCACAAAATGGGTATCGATCCCTCAAGGATCAAACCCACCAAAACCACCTTTAAAGGAGTCATACCAGGTGTAGAGGCCTGTTGTACGGGCTCAATCACACTGGAAGTGGTCTTCGGATCTCTGGATAATTTCCGAAGTGAAGAATTGATCTTCGATATAGTCCCATTCCATAGTGGCTATCATGCACTGCTCGGACGAACCGCATTCGCTCGATTCAATGTGGTGCCGCACTACACCTATCTCAAGCTCAAGATGCCTGGACCACGCGGTGTTATAGAAGTCAATGGAAACACGGAATGCTCCCTCCGCACTGAGAAGCACACCGCCACCCTTGCAGCAGAAGTACAGAGCAGCCTTTTCAGGAAGAACCTCAATTTGGCAGCCAAGCTCCCAGACACCATCAAGCGAGTCTGAACTACTCTACAGCAGGACAGTCCAGCTCGTCTAGAGCTCGACTAGCAATTTGGCCTCCGTCCCAGTCCTGACCAAGCGGCGACACTCGTGCCGCGCGTACATAACTACGCACTCAAAATACCATGGGCATAGACAGAGGCACAGCTAGACCACGGTCCATAATACGGCTCAACCGCTCCTGGATCCGCATACTTTTACTTTTCCTTTTTCTTTTCTGGTCTCTTTTATTTTCCAGGTAGTTCCTGGTGTCCTGATCGACGGACCTATAGAGGGACGGATACACCAAGACAACAAGAAGCATCGACGTATGGTGAAATTTCCAGGTGGTTTCTTTAAATAACCATTATACCAGTATTGAAGACCCGCACACAGCTCTCCCTTGGTTGGGGCATGTTAAATAGACCTGGTGCTTATGGCATTACTTGTATAAAATATGCTTTGATGTATTAATCAAACTACAATGAAAAATAGTTTGCGGCCCAATTTTTGCAGCACCAGCCTATTATTTCATTATTTTCCTTGTCTTGATATTTTTATCAAATTGCGCCCGTACACTCTGGCATGACTTAATTCGCCAGGGGCTTCATTATGCTCCATAATACGGCAACAAAGTCCGAACACTTTTTACAGTATAGCTCGGCACCCCGAACTTATAGCATTATATGCATCGGCTCTGAATCATGTCTTTGGTCAATAGTTGGGTTGCCCGGCTCCTGTGCTTACTACCTTACGTTCCGCTATATCGGCTAGGGTAGTCAAGGGAGAACTACTGCAATTGTGCTCTAGTTCATCCGGATGAGCACCTCAGTAGAGAAAGCCGAAAACTGACTGTCATGATGAGGCGAGAGTCGGTAAGCTATTCGAGAGGTTTCAAATCTTTAGAGATTTTTTCCGCTAATGCGAGGAATCGGTTTTTTATCCGATCAGGTGTTTACAGCATCCCAAGTTCGTACTTACGAACACTAGGGGCTGCGCCTAAAGTTCTATTGTCAAACTCCCATGGCTAAGTGAGGGTGATAAAGACACATAGTCCGATTGCCTTGTTCGTTGCACTAAACACCTCCTTTAAGGACCAAACTATGGAGTAAAGAGTGTTTAGATTTATCCTGAACACCCCCGTACTATCTACGTGGGGGCAAAAGCCAACAACTGGCCACCTCTCAGATTTCACAATACGGCCGCACAGGAGGTAAAATTTTAAATAACAAGCATTATATTACATAACAATCTTGTTTCATAATACAGGACATGATAATGTGAATGCATTCACGGAAATATAACATCCTTTGCACACCGCGCCGCTACAATGCGGGACACCTCCATGACATTGTCAAAATACAGTTCGGGCATGTGGTGCTCCTTGCCCACGGGCGGCCCCTCGGTCGCAACCTTCACGGCGTCCATCTTCCCCATTGCATCTTGACTCGGGTGAAGGCCATACGCGCGCCTTCAATGTAGACCGACGGCTTGATGGCATCCAGCCCAGGGCAGGCGTTAACTTGCCGCTTCACGAGCCCGAAGTAGCTGCTGGGGGTGGCTTCAGCATGCCATAGCCGGATTATCAAATCCTTCATGGATAGTTCGGCTGCTTTGTGCAGTTCGACCAGCTGTTTTAGCTGGTCGCTCAACTGCACCGAATATTCTGGCGCAAGGTATTGCGACCAAAATAGCGCCTCCGTAGAGCTCCTCTCTTCGGCTTGGAAAAATTCCGCAGGATCAGAAACGCTGCGCGGCAGATCTGCAAACACCCCTGGAGAACTCCAAATCCGGGCCAGTAATAGGAACCCTTTCTTCACATATTTGCTCTACATAATAAAGGCCTTACCCGCCGTGATTTTTCTGGCCTCCTGGATTTCAAGGAGGGCGCCCTGGGCTTCAGCCCGGGCATCGTGTGTGCTTTGGCCGGCCTTGGTGAGCTCGGACCCTTGATCCTTAAGGTCGCGCTCAAGGACTCGCACTTCTTGACAACGTCCTGGAGCTCCTGCTCGACCTCACTGACCCTGGCCTCGTGTTGCTCACGGGTGGCCTTTTCCTTGGCTGCTTTGTCCTCGGCCTCGGCCAGCGCCTTCTTGAGGGTCTCCACCTCGGTCGCCGCTCCTAACAAACAAAATGGAACTTTGGTTAGCTCAAATCAGTTCATCCTTCTTGACTGTATACAAGATTATTGCATACCTCGGCTATCCTCCAACTGCTTTTTAACGCGGCCGAGCTCCTCCTCGGTCCGCTCCAGACTTTGCTTTAGTTCAGAGACTTCCGCAGTATGTGAGGTCGTAGCCAGCAGCGATGACTGCTTATTCACATAGACATATTAAGTTAGACTCCTGCAAAAATTATTTGATCCTCTGTTCGGCTTTTCTTTCCGAACACCAGACAGAGTATTAGGGGCTACTGTCTATATTGTGACATTCATTTTATAGTTGCATTGCTTACCTCAAAGCCTGTTAGAAGGCTCGTGCATGCTTCGGTCAGTCTGCTCTTCACAGACTGGATCCTCTCAATCACCATACCCGTAAGGGTACGATGTTCGTCAACAATGGAAGCACCTTGCAGTGCTGCCAGTAAACTGTGCGGTGCCTCTGGATGGACAGAGGTCACTGGTGGAGTAGGCACGCCTCCCCCTTTCGAAAGAGGCGGCCTGCCTGATTTCGGAACCGCATGGGTCTCCGGAACTGTATTCGACTAAGGGTCAAATTGGATATGGCCCCCATCATCGGTGTCCATGGGGGTTTGCTCCCCCATGTGTTCGGCAACCAAGGTTTCACCCTCCAGCGCCGCCAGGATGGCCTCCTAAGCCTCTCCCTAGCCTGGGATCCCTCGAGACAACACCTCGGTGTTGTCCATGGCCTTAGGGGAGGAGGCCGTCGGAAGGGACCCACTGTCCATCGCCTCTGGATCCAACGAACCCTCCGAAGAGGAGGATAGCTCAAGGTTGGACCGAGCCGGAATGCAATTGCATAATTTAGCACATTAAAACAATGAAATAAAGAGGGTAGATATATGAATGTGTCCGGACACTTACGATTTGGCCAGGGGCTTGTCCCTGGGCTCCCACTCCCAGCTGCTGTCGGTGGCCGCTGCGGAGCTGTCCGGAAGGGAGGTTTTCCCCTTCTTGGACGCCTCGGCTTCCAAATGCATGGAGGCCGTCCTCTTCTTTCTCCCCCATGCAGGGGGGAATGGCTTTCTTCTTCCTCCTCCTCTTCCTCGTCATCCTTGGCGGCGGAGGAGTGAGCCTCGGCTTCTTCGAACGTCATGTCTGAATTGCCCTTGCAATGAAGACCACCTCTGGTCCCCTTGGCCTTCTTCTTGTCCTTCTTCTCCGGCACCTGATAAGGCGCCGGAAGCAGCATCTTTGTCAGAAGTAGAACTTCTGGGTCTTCGGGTAGCAGAGCCGGACAGTTAATCCGCCCCGCCATCTCTGTCCAAGCCTGAAAAAATTAATGGGGAGGCTTAGATGCCTTCCTCGAGTATGCAAGTAAAGGGTATACCTTGAAAGCATGAAAGAACTTACCAGACTAGCAGGGCGTGTCAAGTCATGCCCGCGATCCTCGGTCATGGGCGGCGGCGCCTCGCTGGCCTTGAAGAGCACCTTCCAAATATCTTCGTGCGTCGTGCCTAAGAGCTAGTAGGGTTTGGTGCTTGGCCGGATCGAACTCCCATAGATGGCAAGTCCGGCATTGGCACGGAAGGATCTGGCGAACAAGCATCACCTAGATCACGTTGACAAGCTTGATTCTCATGTTTATCATGTTCTGGACGCGCATCTGGAGCCCCGTCAGCTCGTGTGGGGAAGACCAGGTCAGGCCTTTCTCTTGCCAGGAGGTAAGTCGCATCGAGACTCCGGACCGGAATGCGGGAGCCGCTGCCCCAGTTGGTGCCGCGCGGCTCTGTGATGTAGAACCACCCCGACTGCCACCCTTTGACAGTCTCCACGAAGGAGCCTTCGGTCCAGGTGACATTGGGCATCTTGCCCACCATGGCGCCTCCGCACTCTGCTTGCTGACCGCTCACCACCTTTGTCTTCACATTGAAGGTCTTCATCCATAGTCCAAAGTGAGGTGGGATGCGGAGGAAGGCCTCGCACATGACAATAAATGCCAAGATGTTGAGGATGGAGTTGGGGGCCAGATTGTGGAAGCCCAGCCCATAGTAGAAAATGAGTCCATGGACAAACGGGTGGAGAGGGAATCCCAGCCCGCGGACGAAGTGTGAGTTGAACACCACCCTCTCCTGGGGCTCCGAGGTGGGGACGATCTGTCCCTTGGCCGGAAGCCGATGGGCGATTTCCTTGGCCAGGTACCCGGCCTGCCGGAGCTTCGTGATGTCCTTCTCCTTGACGAAGGAGACCATCCAGTTGCCTCTTGCTCCGGATCCGGACATGGTTGGAGCGCTTTTTTGGATGGAAAAGGCGAGAGCTTGCACACTGGAGCTCAAGAATGGATGGGCAGAGGAAGGAGAAAGCGTGGGTGAAAAAGGGGTGAACCCTTATCCCTTTATAAATGCAGTGAAAATTGTGCACCTCCCCACTCGCCTTAAAACTCGTCTATTCCCCAAGGGCCGTGCGTATGGCACGGTTGGGTTATCGTGCTCGTATTGATGAGAATCCCGCAATAAGGGGACACAATCTTTGCTTTGACAAGACGTGCCAGTGAAACCGTGCCTCAAAATACGGAGTGGTAGGCTAAAAAATAGTTTGAATAATGGCCGAGCGATGACGAGATGTCACGCTATAAAAAGTTGTCAGCGGATTGGACTCGTGAAATATTATACTCTCTACGGTTGTGTGTGGAACTTTTTTTGCAAAACCAGACACGATTCTTGTGTTTGAAGTCTACTTTGAAGTATTCGGAGAAGGAACCCACCTTGCAATGCCGAAGACAATCTGCACGCCGGACTCATCGTCATGGAAGCCTGGTTCAGGGGCTACCGAGGGAGTCCTGGATTAAGGCGTCCTCAGACGGCCGGACTATATACATGGGTCGGACTGGTGGGCTATGAAGATACAAGACAGAAGGCTTCTTCCCATGTCCGGATGGGACTCTTCTTTGTGTGGAATGCAATCTTGGCGATTCGGATATGTAGATTCCTTTCTCTATAACCGACTTTGTACAACCCTAGTCCCCTCCGGTGTCTATATAAACCGGAGGGTTTAGTCCATAGGACAATCATAATCTCATAGGCTAGACTTCTAGGGTTTAGCCATTATGATCTCGTGGTAGATCACCTCTTGTAATACTCATATTCATCAAGATCAATCAAGCAGGAAGTAGGGTATTACCTCCATAGAGAGGGCCCGAACCCGGGTAAACATCGTGTCACCCGTCTCCTATTACCATTGACCTTAGACGCACATTTCGGGACCCCCTACCCGAGATCCACCAGTTTTGACACCGACAGCAGCAACGACCGCTCGGGAGGAAAGCTAAGGGATAGGTGGTGGGTCCCTAGAGACGAGTAAGCCTCCTTGCCTCGCGCGATCTTCGCGTCAGCCGCTCCGTCTTGCTTGGCTTTACCCCCAATCTCGCAGGAGGGGCTCCCCACCAAAGAGGAAGAAGGACAGAATCTGGGACGAGGGCACCGCAGGGTCGGCCAGGGCCCGACGGGAGCCACGGCGGCGACACACCAGTGCCCTCACCGAGCCCCGTGGAGCACGCTGGAGTCACTGAGGAAGAACCCGCGAACTCTGACCAGCTGGCCGAGGAAGTACTTTGTCTTGCCGGAGGTGGGGTGCATGCGGAAGAGGTCCGCATCAACGGGGAGGCAGACGCCAACGCGACAGCCACCACAGGCACGGCACGATTGCCCGGGCACCACAAGCCGAAGACAAGCACGCCTAGCCCTCCCCACATCATCAAGCTGTCGGCGGGCGCGAAAGTTGAGGCAGAGGTCGAGGCGGATCCTCGCTGCCTCGAGGGGAACATAGCTCCCTCGGGTGGAGACCCAGATGGGTCAGATGGCGCGACAGCCCCCGGGCCCTCGGAGCCACCAAGGGCGGAGGTGGAAGGACCGGAAGTACCCTGGCCCTTGGTCCAGGTGAGCCACAGCATCCTACTACAGAGCGGGGCTCTACGCCGCCGCACCCGGTCGGCCCTCCGCTCCCTGGAGGCTGACCTCATGGCCGAGGAAGAGAGCCTCCGTCTAGAGCGGGCGCGTCTCGCGGGAGGCTGGTGACAAGTGGATGTGGCCATCAAATTGGGCCGCCGCCAAGCCGATGCAGCAAGGAGGAAAAGTGAGGAGGCCACTCATAAGACTCGGGAGCTCCTTGACGGGGCGCAGGGAGCAACTCCTATGCTCCAAGATGTTCCGCGAGCTCACCGAGCGCACCCGTAGTGCCATGGACGCTTTCTTGGTCGAGGGGGTGGATAACCCTCTCGAAACTGACGACGCCAGCTACCTGGCCTTCTTCACAAGGCTCATGGAGTGGATGGAGGCGAGTTCCACCTGGTGCGATGACATCTGCAATGCCGAGTGTCGCGACCTTCTGCGCGAGGCGTCGACCCACGTCTTCAACAATCTACTGCACGTCGGTGACAACTTCGACTTAGACCGGGTGCTATCTCCCATTCCTGAGGAGCTTCAAGGCTAGCTCGTGAGGGCGATGGAGGACCATGTGGCGAGTCTGCTGGAGTGGTTCGCACCTATTAGGGAAGGATCCAGTGACGACAATACCACCGTCGATGGTGCCGACAGTGGCTCTGACGCATGAGCCCCCTCGCTCTCCTTCTTGCGATAGAGTAGATGCGGCCCCGCGGGGGCGTGAAGACACTTGCACGACACCTTTTGCTCTAAGTACTTGATTCTTAATGTGTTTTCATTTTCCTCTCGAGGCTTTTAATTTCCCTTTACATCGCCTTCACGCCCTGTGTCATTGGGACCCAGCCCCCGAGGCGAGCTACGACCGTCGCTGGTATGCCTGGAGTGTTGGAAATATGCCCTAGAAGCAATAATAAAGTGTTAATTATTATATTTCCTTAATCACGATAAAGGTTTATTATTCATGCTAGAATTGTATTGACCGGAAACTTAAATACATGCGTGGATACGTAAACAAATACTTTGTCCCTAGTGAGCATCTACGAGATTAGCTCGTTGATCAATAGATGGTTAAGGTTTCCTAACCATAGACATGTGTTGTCACTTGATAACGGGATCACATCATTAGGAGAATGATGTGATGGACAAGACCCATCCATCAGCTTAGCATATGATCGTTCAGTTTATTGCTACTGCTTTCTTAAATGACAAATACATATTCCTTCGACCATGAGATCATGCAACTCCCAGATACTGGAGGAATACCTTGTGTGCTATCAAACATCACAACGTAACTGGGTGATCATAAAGATGCTCTACAGGTATCTCCGAAGGTGTCCATTGAGTTGGCATGGATTGAGATTGTGATTTGTCACTCCGTGTATCAAAGAGGTATCTCTGGGCCCTCTCGGCAATACAACATCACAAGAAGCTTGCAAGCAAAGTGACTAAGGAGTTAGTTACAAGATGATGTATTATAGAATGAGTAAAGGGACTTGCCGGTGATGAGATTGAAATAGGTATGGAGATACCGACGATCGAATCTCGGGGAAGTAACATACCGACAGACAAAGGGAATTATGTATGTTGTCATAAAGGTTCGATTGATAAAGATCTTCATAGAATATGTAGGAACCAATATGGGCATCCATGTCCCGCTATTGGTTATTGACCGGAGAGGCGTCTCAGTCATGTCTACATCATTCCCGAACCCGTAGGCTCCGCACGCTTAACGTTCATTGACAAAATATAGTATTATACGAGTTATATGACTTGGTGACCGAATGTTGTTCGGAGTCCCGGATGAGATCACGGACATGACGAGGAGCTCCGGAATGGTCCGGAGGTAAAGATTGATATATGGGACGATGCTATTCGGTCACCGGAAAGGTTTCGAAAAGTATCGGGTATTTTTGGGTGTGTCGGAAGGGGTTCCGGGAGGCCACCGGTAAGTGGTGGGCCTTATGTGCCAAATGGGGGAATCAGACCAGCCCACAAGGGGGCTGGCGCGCCCCTCCACCCCTGTCCACACGCTAAGAGGGGAGGGAAGGAAGGGGGAGGCGCCCGAAGGCAGCCAGCCCCCTTTCCTTCCCCCCATGTTCATATATGGAAGGGGAGGGGGCGGCTAGGCTACCTCCTCTTCCCCCTCCACCTATATATATGTGAGGAGGGAGAGGGACAACACACACTATGATCCCCAAGCTGTGTGCAACACCCCATCTCCCTATAGTTCTCATTCCTCCTGCGTCCACGTCCGTTGTTCTTGGCGAAGCCCTGCGGATAGTGTCACCACCTACGTCACCACGCTGTCATGCTGCCGGAACTCATTTACTACTTCGCCTCTCCTGATGGATCAAGAAGGCAAGGCCGTCATCGAGCTGAACGTGTAATGAACGCGGAGGTGTTGTACGTTCGTCACTTGATCGGGACAGATCGTGAAGGTGTATGACTACATCAACCGTGTTGATAAACGCTTCCGCTTAACGGTCTATGAGGGTACATAGACATACTCTCTCCTCTTGTAGCTATGCATCTCCATGGATAGATCTTGCGTGTGTGATTTTTTTGTTAATAAAAGCGTAGTAATGGTAGTAGATATTGATTTTTTTGATAAGAACAATAAAAAACAACAAGGTAGCAATTGATAAAATGGAGCACAAACGGTATTGCAATGCTTGAAAATGAGGCATGGGGTCCGTACTTTCGCTAGTGCAATCTCTCAACAATGTTAATATAATTGGATCATATAACCATCCCTCAACATGCGATGAAGAATCACTCCAAAGTTCTTATCTATTGGAGAACATAAGAAGAAATTGTTTGTAGGGTACGAAACCACCTTAAAGTTATTCTTTCTATTGGGGATATAGCTATTGGGTATGACCCGCCCAAGAGGGGCCGGTTTGTACCAATGGCAATTTATCATCACAAAGCCCGTGAAGGTGTCGAAGATGGTGGTTCATGAGGATGACTTACTAAAGAGCCCAAATCCCAAAGGTGGCTTAAGGCTAAAAGGATCGAGAAGAGGTGTCTAGAGGGGGTGGGGTGATTAGACACTAAGCAAGAAAAGTTGCAGTTTTTAATTTCTTTGAGTTGAAGTGGAGTTTTAGCACAAGTTTAACAATCACAATACATATCAAGCAAGCATGTAAAGAGTATATGAGCAACGGAAAGTAAAGCATGCAGCTTGCAAGAATGTAAAGGGATGGGATTGGTGTGTGCAAATGCAATTTCAAGACACGGAGATTTTTGAGACATGGTTCCGATAGTGGTGCTATCGTACATCCACATTGATGGAGACTTCAACCCACGAAGGGTAACGGCTATGCGAGTCCACGGAGGGCTCCACCCACGAAGGGTCCACGAAGAAGCAACCTTGTCTATCCCACCATGGCCGTCGCCCACGAAGGACTTGCCTCACTAGGGTAGATCTTCATGAAGTAGGCGATCTCCTTGCCCTTACAAACTCCTTGGTTCAACTCCACAATCTTGTCGGAGGCTCCCAAGTGACACCTAGCCAATCTAGGAGACACCACTCTCCAAGAAGTAACAAATGGTGTGTTGATGATGAACTCCTTGCTCTTGTGCTTCAAATGATAGTCTCCCCAACACTCAACTCTCTCTCACAGGATTTGGATTTGGTGGAAACAAGATTTGAGTGGAAAGCAACTTGGGGAAGGCTAGAGATCAAGGTTCTTATGGTAGGATTGGAATATTTTGACCTCAACACAAGTGTAGGTGGTTCTCTCTCAGAAAATGTAAGTTGGAAGTGTAGGTTCGTTCTGATGGCTCTCTCCACGAGTGAAGAGGGGGTGGAGGGATATATATAGCCTCCACACAAAATCTAACCGTTACACACAACTTACCAATCTCGGTGGGACCGAATTGTGAAACTCGATCGGACCGATTCAGTAAATCTAGTGACCGTTAGGATTTTCGGTGGGACCAACATGCAACTCGGTAGGACCTATATGGTTAGGGTTAGGGCATAACGTAATCTCGGTGAGACCGATTGCACAAACTCGGTGAGACCGATTTTGGTAATAAGCTAACCAGAGAGTTGGTTAGGCAAACTCGGTGGGACCGATTCGCTCATCTCGGTTGGACCGAAATGTTACGAAGAGGAACATAGAGTTTGCATTGTAATCTCAGTAGGACCAATTACTCAAACTCGGTGAGACCGATTTTGGTAATGGACATACACAGAGAGATTACAATCCCATCTCAGTGGAACCGAGATCCCTATCGGTGAGACCGATTTGCCTAGGGTTTGTGGCAGTGGCTATGACATCTGAACTCAGTGGCGCTGGATAGAAAGAATCCGTGGGACCGAGTTTGACTTTTGGTTTAGGTCATATGTGGATGTGAGAAAGTAGTTGAGGGCTTTGGAGCATATCACTAAGCATTTTGAGCAAGAGCCTCATTAAGCAACACCTCATCCCTCCTTGATAGTATTGGCTTTTCCTATAGACTCAATGTGATCTTGGATCACTAAAATAGAAAATGTAGAGTCTTGTTCTTGGAGCTTGAGCCAATCCTTTGTCCTTAGCATCTTGAAGGGGTTCCACATCCTCTAGTCCATGCCACTTCATTCTTGAACTTATCCGAAACATACTAGGTAAAGGTGTTAGTCCAACAAGATATATGTTGACATTAATTACCAAAACCACCCAGGGAGCACTTGTGCTTTCAAAGGCCCATAAGGGTAAACCGCCATATATGTATGACTTGTACTGTAAGGCAAGGGTAATTAGTCACTGAGCCGGACACGTTGTTTATGAGCCGTCCGGGACTCCGTGAGCCGCTGGGCGTCAACATGTGTATATAAAGGGACGACCCGCCGGTGGTTTAGGGCAAGAAACAAGAGATAGAAATCTAGGTCAAGCGAAATCGCTCCCTGGTAAGCGAGACATAAGCAATACCACCTCAAACTAGATTAGGCCTTTACCTTCATCGCAAGGGGCCGAACCAGTATAAACTCCCTTTGACGTTTGTCCCGTTTAACCCCTTTAAGCTAAACTAGTTGCAATGGCTCCACGACTAAGTCCTTACACTAGGACATCTGCTGTGTCCACGACAGTTGGCGCCCACCATGGTGCCAGCGCACGGTGGTTTTGAGTTCTTGAAGGGCAACCTCGAAGGGATCAAGGGATACGATGTGGGTCAGATGACCAAGAGTCATTGCGGCAAGCTCTACATCGACGATGCAGGCTGGGGCCCCAAGGCCGGCTCAATTGAGTATGGGTACCGGGCCCCCTTCAGTGGAATCCACGTCTTCATCGGCAAGATCAGCGAACCGGGCCCTGAGCCGGACATCTGCACCGACATCAGCAAGACGGCTCAGCTTGCACGACCCGCCCAAGTTCAGCCTGCCGTGAAGCGTGCCTTCATTGGATTCATCCATGGGGCGGAATTTGAAGATAGATCTGTGTCTGGCGGTAAGACGACCATCTATTCTGATGGTGATTCATCCATGGGCGAGACTACTTCATTGTATCAACTACAAGACGGCAGGCTTGGGGGCTACTCCCATGGCGACAGTATTCCGGACCCCTATGAGCCGCCCAACAGGGTTGCGATTTTCATGGACGGTATAGAGCCCGCGTAGAATTCTTCGACTGCGGCAGCAATGGTCTCCGGGTCAGCAACGGTGATGGCAGCTAGGGCAGGAGGCCTGGGGCGTCCGCCGGCTCAGGTTTTGACTGTTTTGCTGGATAATCTAACAACCTTGTTAACAGTGAAGGTTAACCCGACAAATAAAGTTCAGCATAATGTGGAAGTTGCAAAATTGCGTGACGAGATAGCGCAAGCCAAGGAAGATCTGGCGGCGGAGAACGCTAGGATGATTGCAAAGCAAGCTGTTTTGGATGCTTAGGCACAATGGATCCAGGCTAATTCCTTCCTGCTCTCGTTAGATCAGAACGCTTCAAACAAAATCATGAGAAGAAGGCACCGGAGTCGCCTGCCGCCGGTTTACGAGGCAAGGAACCTCTTCAACACACCTGGTGCAGGGACCAGTGACTCACCAGGGGTAAATCGGGTGGTAGCTGCGCCTGGGACTGGAGCACCTGCTCAACCACGCTCGACGAATCTTCTTCGTCCGAATAATACCCCACCACAATATGTGCCGCCGCCACCGGGTCATTATTCCAACCCTTTGGATAATATGATCGCTGCGGCGACATGATTGGCGGCTCTCCCAGTTGAAGGCCATTCTCTAGCTGTGCTTGAAACACGGAGGGCTAGAGAGCTTCTTCAAACATCATTGGTGCAGCAAGAGGCATATTCTTATAGTTGAGAGAGGATTCACTCGACCCCTCGCCCAAGCCAGAGTTATAGCAGACACATGGACTCACCGGCCGTTTCAAGCAGTGACAGGCGCTGTAACCAGCCACGTGGGCATGACCTGGCGCGTGATGGTGCTCAGGATTTGGTGGACTAAGACAGGGAACATCGAGAAGCTGAGCTGGCGGCTCAGCAGGCGGCTCATCAACATCTTTTGGCTTATACGACGACTTCGGTGGAGGCAGGTGTGACATCTAGAACCACAGGTGTACCATGTTTTGTGTCGGCTCTGCGTAATGAGTGTCTGCCCAAGGATTTCAAAGGACCTTGTAAGGTGCCTAACTACACAGCCGACTTACCCCCTGAGGCGTGGATTGAGAGTTATGAGATGGCCTTGGAACTGTTGGAGGTTAGCGATGCTGCATGTGCCAAGTACTTCACCATGATGCTAGATGGGACGACCCGTACTTGGTTAAAAGGGATGCCTGCCAATTCTATCGGGTCGTGGGCCGAGCTCAAAGCCCGGTTTATCCAGAATTTTGAAGATACGTGTAAATAACCCATGTCGATTGTGGATTTGGATGCTTGCGCCCAAGAATAGGGTGAGTGAACGACCCATTGGGTGCACCGGGTCAAAGCTATCCTGCACTCTTCGGATAACATCAATGCCGGCTCAGCGGTCCTAATGTTAGAGAAGAATTGTCATTTTTTGCCTCTTAAACAGAAGCTAGGGCGGCTCAAGCGCCACTACAATGATATGGGGGAGTTGATGGCGGATCTAATTAAATATGCCGACTCTGATAGTACCAAGGACCCCTAGTCTGATGATGAAAAGCCGGGAAAGGGAAAGAAGAGTGGGAATACCAAGGGTCAGTAGCATAACCCGACGAGTAAGGTGGGCAATGGTAAGCTCAAGGCCGATAGTAATTCAGATTTTGTGGCCAATACCAATATGCAGAATAATGTTCATCATCGTAAGGGGAAGCCACCTCCTCGGGCAGGCGGGTCAGGTTTCAATCTTGAGCAGATGTTGAATCAGCCCTGCCCAAAGCATGGTACGCGGGAAAGACCGTCTAGTCACCTTTGGAAGGATTGCCATATTATGAAGGAGTTCAAAAATTCTGATTTAATCCAGAACAATCATGGGCTGGGCGGCGGCTCAGGTTCTGGTGGTGGCGGTTCTCATGGCCCGGGTTACGGTGGTGGCGGTTCTAGTTCCGGTTTCCAAGGTTACCCAAACAGTCAAGTTAGTCAGGGTGGTTATCATCAACAGTCCGACCAGGGGGCTTAGCAGTAGCAGCAGTCTGGTTATCAAAGTAATCCAAAGCAGTTGAATAGTGGACAGTACCACGTTACGACAAGTTTATGCAAGCGGGATCAGAAGCTCCATAAAAGGGTTGTGAGCACCGTTGAGCTGGCAATTCCCTGTTACTTGCGATGGTCTGAGCAGCCCATTATGTGGAGTCGAGAGGATCACCTGCCCCGGGTTTATAATCTGGGTCACTTGGCTTTGGTGGTGGCACCTCAAGTTGGTGGATACAAATTCACTAAGGTACTCATGGATAGGGGTAGCACATTAATATCCTTTAGTATGATACTTTCCGTCGCATGTGGTTGACTGACAAAAGTCTTAAGCCGTCCAATACTGTTTTCCATGGAGTGGTGCCTGGTAAGACGGCGTATCCTGTAGGCAAGATTGATCTAGAAGTAGCCTTTGGGGATGAACATGATTCCAGGGCCTAGAGACTAACCTTTGAAGTGGTCAAGATTAAAAGCCCGTATCACGCTCTGTTTGGACGGCCGGCTTATGCCAAGTTCATGGCACGGCCTTTTTATGTTTATCTGCAGCTCAAGATGCCAGGTTACAAGGGGACCATCACAATGCATGGAAGCCGGAAAATAGCTTTGGAGTGTGAAGAAGGTGACGCTGCTTATGTTGAGTCTGTCTGTGCAACAGAGGAATTGAAGTTCTACAAAGACAATGTTGATCCGGCGGATATGACGTCTTTGAAAAATTCAACTACAGAGCATGATCCAGTATTGAAGTTTAAGTCGGCCGATGACACTAAGCTAGTTGACTTTGTTCCACGCAATTCATCCAAGCAGTTCAGTATCAGTGCTAACCTGGATCCAAAATAGGAAAGCGCGATCATCGAGTTCATCCGTGAGAACCGGGACATCTTTGCATGGAAACCTTCTGACATGCCAGGTGTACCGAGGGAACTCGCTAAGCACACTCTTAGTTTGATCCAAAGTTTAATTCGGTCAAGCAATTCCTTCGCTGCTTCAATGAGGAGAGGCGTAAGGCCATTGGTATAGAAGTGGCCCAGCTCTTGGTGGCTGGGTTCATTATTGAAGTCTTTCATCCTAAGTGGTTGGCTAATCCAATGCTGGTACTTAAGAAGAATGGCACTTGGTGTATGTGTGTGGACTACATGAACTTAAACAAGGCATGTCCGGCTGATCCGTTTGCTCTCCCTCGTATTGATCAAATCATTGATGCTACGACGGGTTGTGAGCGTTTGAGTTTTTGGATGCTTATTCTGGTTATCATTAGATCAAGATGGCAGTTAAGGACCAAGAGAAGACATCTTTTATCACTCCCTTTGGAGCCTTCTGCTATGTGTCTATGCCTTTTGGGCTCAAGAGTGCCCAGGCGACTTACCAGCAATGTGTGCAAAATTGCCTTCACAATCAGATTGGGCGCAATGTTCATGCTTATGTGGATGATATTGTGGTGAAATCCAGAAAGAAGGAAACTTTGATAGATGATTTGAAGGAGACCTTGAACATTCTCCGGGTCTACAAGATGATGCTTAACCCAACCAAGTGCGTTTTTGGTGTGCCAGCAGGCAAACTCTTGGGTTTTCTGGTTTCTAACAGAGGCATTGAAGCTAACCTAGAGAAGATCAAGGCCATTACCTCCTTGGCAAAGCTGGCATGTATCAATGATGTTCAATGTCTGGCGGGTCGTATTGCTGCCTTAAGTTGGTTCATAAGCCGGTTGGGTGAGAAGGCTATACCACTATACTAGATGATGAAGAAAACAGATCACTTTGTCTGAGAGTGATGCTGCTAATGACGCGTTTGTCGGGGGGATGAACCCCAGGCAGGCAACGGAACCCAGATCTATTTCAAAAACAGCAGGGCCCACATCACCCCGCAAACCGGCATGCGCCAGGCCGGGTCGCTCGACCCGGCAAGGCGCCCGACCCAGCCAAGACCCTCGACTTGGCAAGGTACGTCGACCCGGCCGCAGCGGCTGGCACAAGGCAACTCAGCCCGGCGCAACCTTGGCTTCCCCAGCATGCCAACCCACCCGTGGCATCCACAGCAACCCAGCCACGGGTCAGCTCCCGTCCCATCCAGGCCGTACGATGGGACGAGACCTCGATCACCGATGACCAAGACTACAGTGCCCCCGCCCATGCCCGTGGTCAGCCAGAGCGTGGCAACAGTGCCCCTTACCTACCCGCTGACCAGGGCTGACACAACAACAGTGTTCCCGCCCTCACCGCTGACGACAGCAAGCGGCGGCCTGACGGAGAACACTGTGCGCGGCTCGACTCGGCCACGCCATGACGATCTTCAAGACGGCGCATAGTCCCCCTAGGCACGCGGGGCCTGCACCTAGGGGAACCCGGCGAACCACAAGCCCCCAAGCAGGACCCAGCCCGGAACTCCGAACACCGACAATATGGAACCACCGACTCCGCATATTACCATTGTAACCCTGGGTGGGTTGATCTATGAAACCCCCCAGGAGTCCACGCCCACAGGGAGATGAGGGATATGACATGTAAGATCCCCGGCATGCAAAAGCAAGCAAGATAGGACTAGCCACTACCTAGCAACACCAGAGAGAAGGAGCAGCCCGAGCCTCGGCTAGCCTCCTTCCTCCTCCATACAGCTCCAGGAGCGACATTGTACTCGACCATCCAACTAAACTCGGCAGGACTAGGGGTGTTATCTCTCCAGAGAGCCCCGAACCTGGGTATGTCCGGCATCCCGCGCCAGCGCATATCAACCTCGCCTCCGAAGCCCACCAGCACCCCCGAGCCTCCTCCTCTCTTTAGCCATCCCTTGGCATCTGTCGTGCGCCCACCACGACAGTTGGCGCCCACCGTGGGGCAGCTCGAGGAGCTGGCCGGAAGCATGCTTCGGACAGGGCCCTTCTCCTACTCCGACGAGTCCGTCGCTCTGGCGGACGACGTCACCGGCGCGCTCGCCGCCTCCTTCACTGCGTTGCGCATCTCCGACGCGCTCGCGGCCGACGAGTACCCTAGCAAGGTGCTCAGCTACTCTGACTCCTTGCTCCCTCTCAGCGGCGGATTCACTGCCGGGGCGATGGATGCCCATGTGGAGGTCTTCGTCACCGGCGATGGCGCCTCTTCCTCGTCGAGCAAGGCAAGAAGAGTCGCCGAAGCCACGGCCGCCACAGCACGGACGGAGCCGCCCGACCCGCTGCGCGCCATGATGCAGAGCCTCTGTATCCTCATCAGCTCCAATGTCGATGCCACCAACATCGCTGAAGCCCGAACCCAGCTCGAGGATAGGCGCCAGCAAATGCTGGACCTGTCCGAGACGCTGCCGGCCACCAGGCGTTGCCTGGAAGCTGCTCAGATGGAGCACACCGCCGCCTATGGATTCACGCCCGCCGCGGCTGAGCCAAGCCGGGCCGCCGATACTCGCACCCGGGGAGGAGCGATCGGCCGGACCTTCGGTGCCGTCCGGACCATCTACGAGACCCCAGTCAAGAACATGCATGCTGCGGAGGCAGTCGTGGTCGGCCTCGACCAACTCGCGGGCGAGGAGCTCAAGGAGCACATCGGGCGGATGCGCGAGCTCCTCCACGCCGCCAACACCCAGCAGCATCGCCTCAACCAGCTCGCCAAGCTGGCAGGGTCCGACTCCGCCCGCCTTGGCGGACCCGGCAAATTCCTGCACACGGCCTCCTTGCCGCCCGGGGAGGCGCACTCCGGCCAAGCCCGGACCCGGCGCAACCCGGCCGGCGCCGCCGCTGACGCTCTGGGCAATGAGCCCACCCCGGAGACCCAGAGTGGACCCGGCCAGCCTGCCCGGCGTCCGGCTCTAGTCGACCCAGCCCCTCGGGGCCTGGCCGCCAGTCGACTCGGCCCGCGCGCCATCAATAACGCCAACGCGCGCCACCGCATCGATCAGCTCGCTCGCTCCCTGGAGGTGGAGGAGAGCAGTGCTATCGGGCCAGCATGTTTCGGCCCACGCATCCGGGAGGATCGCTTCCCCAAGGGGTTCGTGCTTCCCCGCGACACCCCCAAGTACAACGGGACTGTGAAGCCAGAAGACTGGCTCACTGACTACACCACGACCATTGGCATCACCGGTGCCAATTGTCTCTCGTCGTGCGCTACGCACCGCTCATGCTCCAAGGATCGGCTCACACATGAACTGCCTGCCGATGGGCAGCATCAACGCATGGGTCGATTTCGAGGAAGCGTTTGTCCGCAACTTCACAGGGACGTACAAGCGGCCCGGTCGCCCCAGCCAGCTCGCCATGTGCATGCAGGGGCCGATGGATAATGGTCGTGAGTACCTCGCACGCTGGACCGAGCTCCGAAACAGCTGCGAGGGCGTCCATAAAGTCCAGGCGATCCAATACTTCGTCAGCGGGTGCCGAGACGGCACCCTCCTCAAGCACAAGCTTCTACGCTCCGAGCCGGCCACCATGGCCGAGCTCATGGTGAGGGCGGACAAGTACGCCAACACCGACTCCGCCATGAAGATCCAGGTGGCGCTGGATGAGCCGGCAAGGCGAAGCCAGTCCCTCCACAGAAGCCGGCCGGCGAGAGCAGCCGGCAGCAGCACCACCAGAACAACAAGTGCAAGACCGAGCAATCGGCGCAATGTCACGACAGCCGGCTCGTCACGGCCGTCGAGCCCGCGGCGGACCCGGCAGCAAAGCGCCGGCAGACCGGCAAGATGGCATGGCAATCCACCGTGAGCTTTGAAGAGATGCTCGACGCCCCATGCAAGCACCACAGCGGCGCAAGACCCTCCACGCACATGCTTCGATAGTGCGCCATCACCAAGCGCATCATGAGGGGCGACGTTCCGCCTCCTCCGGGTCCTGCTCCGGCTTCGGGCGCGGGGCAGCCGCCTCCGCCTCCACCGCCGCCTCCCGCCGGCGGTGTGATGCGGAACGACGCCTACCCGGACCAGAACGTGGCCTACGTCGTCTTCACCAACCTCGGCAACGACAAGCGCAGTGAGCACCTCCTCGGTAGGAGGTGAACACCGTCGTCCCAGCCAAGACGGATTTCATGCATTGGTCAGATCGCCCGAGCACCTGGACCCGGGAGTATCACCCGGCAGTCATGCCGAGTCCGGGTGGTTACGCCCTCGTCCTCAACCCTACCATCGTTGCGCGGCGCACCTGCAAGTTCTCCCGAGTCCTCATCGACGGCGGCAGTAGCATCAACATCCTCTACCGCGACACGATGACCAAGCTCAGCCTCAAGGCCGAGGACCTGGAGTCAACCCGGACCGTCTTCCACGGCATCGTACCCGGCCTCTCCTGTTCACCCATTGGCCGGGTCCGGCTTGATGTCCTGTTCGGTGATAGCAGCCACTTCCGACGCGAACCAATCTGGTTCGAGGTGGTGGACCTGTCCAGCGTGTATCATGCGCTGCTGGGTCGGCCCACGCTCGCCAAGTCCATGGTGGTCCCCCACTACGCGTACCTGAAGATGAAGATGTCGGGTCCCAAGGGACTCATTACCATCATTGGTGACTACCACAAGTCTCTGGAGTGCGCCCGAGACGGCGCCAAGCTGGCCGAATTGCTGGTCATTGCCGAGGAGCGGTGCCAGCTCGACCGGATCGTCGCCATGGCCGGCGAGGCTTCCGACGCGTCGATCCCAACCCTGGACCCGACATATGAGGCCGCCTTCAAACCCTCCAAGGAAACCAAGAGAGTGAAGCTGAACCCGGAAGACCCCAGCTATAGCAAGTACGTTGTCGTAGGCGCCCACCTCGATAGCAAATAGGAAGGCGAGCTCGTCGACTTCCTCCATGAGAATCGGGATATCTTCACATGGACCCCCAAAGACATGCCGGGTATCCCAAGGAAGTACGCCGAGCACAAACTCCACGTTCTCAAGGACGCCAAGCCTGTCCGTCAACCCCTCCGTCGATTTTCCGAAGAGAAGAGAAGAACCATTGGTGAAGAGGTCGCCAAGCTCTTGGCGGCCGGCTTCATAATGGAAGTATTTCACCCCGAGTGGCTGGCAAACCCAGTCCTCGTCCTAAAGAAGAACAAGACCTAGCGCATGTGTATCGACTACACCAGCCTCAACAAGGCCTATCCCAAGGATCCGTTCGCCCTCCCGCGGATCGACCAAGTCATCGACTCGACCGCCGGGTGCAAGCTGCTGTCCTTCCTGGACGCCTACTCCGGCTATCACCAGATCAAGCTGGACCCGGCCGATGCCCTGAAGACGTGAAAGTGCAACTATCCCTAGGTGGTTTTGGTAATTCCTAACAACATATAGCTCATTGAGCTAATGCTATTCCAAGACTATTATTTCAGGAAAGCTCAATGAATGGCATGGCATGGATGATAAAAGTGGATCCCTCAAAATACTAAGGACAAAGGATTGGCTCAAGCTCAAAAGCTCAAGACTCTTCATTTTACATTTTAGTGATCCAAGATCATATTGAGTCTATAGGAAAAGCCAATACTATCAAGAAGGTATGAGGTGTTGCTTAATGAGCCTCTTGCTTCATGTGCTTAGTGATATGCTCCAAAACTGAAAGTGCGTTATGTCGACTAGAGGGGGGGGGGTAAATAGGCAATTTTTATGAATTCTTCACTGAATAATTTGCCGGTGAGGAAATTCCTTAGCGAAGAACTATTAGCAGCGGAATAAGTACTCAGAAGTAAGCATAGCAGAATACAAGCATGGTCATCATGATGAAATGAAGACTAGCACAGAGTACAGAAAGCGTAATCACAGGATAACACAAGATGAAGACAAACAGACTGAAGAAATTGAACTGAGGAAATTGAGAAAGTATTCAGTCAAAGTCTTCAAACACAGATATGAACAAACACTCAACACAGTAATGAGGAAATGAAAGGGTTGAGGAAATAGAACCAGTTAGGTTGGTGAAGACAATGATTTGGTAGACCAGTTCCAACTACTGTCTCAGTTGTACGTCTGGTTGGAGCGGCTGAGTATTTAAACTCAAGGACACACAGTCCCGGACACCCAGTCGCTGAGCATGCAGCTCAGGACACCCAGTCCTCACCGTATTCTCCTTGAACTAAGGTCACACAGACCTCGTCCAATCACTCGTGGTAAGTCTTCAGGCGACTTCCAAACCTTCACAGACTTGGTCACTCGGCGATCCACAATTCCTATTGGATGCTCTAGACCTTGACGCCTAACCGTCTGGAAGAAGCACAGTCTTCAAAGGTAACAAGCATCGGATCCACGCAGGATCAATTTCTTCAGTGATGCTCAATCACTTTGGGTTTGTAGGGGTTTGGTTTTGGGTTTTCCTCACTCGATGATTTTCGCTCAAAGTCCTCGGAGGATGGGTTGCTCTCAAATGACAAGTGTCAAGTTCTCTCGGAGCAGCCAACCAGCTAGTGGTTGTAGGGGGCGGCTATTTATAGCCTAGGGAGCAGCCCGACATGATAAGACATAAATGCCCCTCAATGATATGACCGTTAGGTGGATAAGATATTTTGGGACAGCTGGCGCGCAGCACAGCAACGGTCGGTAATTTGACTCTCAAATTCCTCAGGGCTATCATGTTCCTCACTGTGTAGGTAATTCGCACTGACGAATTCCTAACTCCTCAGTCAGAACAAATTCATCAGCGACCAGAAGAACTTCGTCTCTGTCACTGAAGAAAGTGACTGAAGAAAGTGACTGAGATTTCCAAAGGCTTCACTCGAAGGGATTGGTAGGTGTAGGATTTTGAGTTGAGCATCACATGGAAATTTTTCCTTAGTATTTCCTCGACCCCCTTTAACAGTACGGTGTTTCCTATGACTCAAGAAAGAGAAAATGAAACTACGAAAACAAAAGTCTTCACGCTTCATGTTCCATAAATGAATACCAAGTCTTCAAGGTCACACCAATTTCTTCACTTTCAAAGTCTTCAGAAAGTCTTTAGAATATCAAAGTCTTTAGTTGAAGAACTTCATTTTTAGGGGTCGACTTTCTCTGTAAATATCAAACTCCTCATAGACTTATAGACCTGTGTACACTCACAAACGCAGTAGTCCCTTAACCTATAAGTCTTCAATACACCAAAATCACTAAGGGGGCACTAGATGCACTTACAATCTCCCCCTTTTTGGTGATTGATGACAACATAGGTTAAGTTTTCAACGGGGATAAACATATGAAGTGTATACACTGATATTGAGGAATTTGATTACAAGATATAGAAGAACTCCCCCTGAAGATGTGCATAGTGAGGAATTTGCTTTTGAGGCAATGCACATTTGAAGAGTTGAATCATGGAGATCTCCCCCTATATCTTGTAATTCATACACGCATTTGATATATAATATGAAGAATTTGAAATGCATGATGAAATATGGTGCCTGATGAGATTCAGCATGCATGCAATGTCATTAACGAGGAATAAGCATGCAAAGCATAATGCAACAAAAGTATCAGCGCACCATCGGGTTTAAGATTACAACTCGATCCAAATAAAAGTTTCAGAAGAACGAGAGTTGTAACTTAAAAAAATGCCCTTAATATAGACCCGCTTGAAGACTAACTCAGATTTCTCCCCCTTTGTCATCAAATGACCAACGAGATTGAAACTGAGGACTAACGCCCCTGAAGAA
This sequence comes from Triticum aestivum, assembly GCF_018294505.1. Classification (NCBI taxonomy): domain Eukaryota; kingdom Viridiplantae; phylum Streptophyta; class Magnoliopsida; order Poales; family Poaceae; genus Triticum; species Triticum aestivum. The sequence goes on along the minus strand of NC_057810.1, from coordinate 605,353,533 downwards.
TTTCAAGTCGATGGAGGAGCGCCAGTGTTGTCGGGGTTGTTTGTTGTAGCAGGGCCTGCCGCAGTGTCGTCCAAATCTTCATACTGATCAGTGTCACGCGGTGAAGAATAAGAGCTGGCCACTAGTGGAGGAATTTTGACCCTCTTGAATTTCTTCGGAGGAGGTGCAGACCAATCAAATTCTTCCTTGAGACCCATAGTCTTCAGTTCTTCAGCGCTATAGACATGAGTGAGGACAGCCCAGGTGCAGTTGAAGGTTTCATGAAGGTAGTATTGGTTCTTCTTCACTGCATTGTGTGTTGAGGTCATATTGTGAAGAAGTGCACCAAACTGACGCTTTACCCATTTGTGATTGCGATCGACCTTCTGATGAAGACTGAGGAGTAACTCACGGTCAGTCATCACCCTGGGTGCTGTGGCTTGAGGATTTTGCTTGGCTGAGGTATTTGCGGCAGAGTCATGTGTGGCAGAATCGTCATTGGTAGAGTAAGATGCAGCCTTGCGAAATTGACCATCCAATGGACGAATGCCTTCATCGATCACAGCAGCGGCCTTGCCTTTATCATCAGCTAATGAAACTGTTCGTTTGAGGACTTCAATGGGAGGCAAGTAGCTACCGTGGTTCAGAGTGTCAGCTTTGTAATTCAGTGAAGATCTTGCCCTGATGAATCTCATAATCCAAGGAGCATAGGGCTTCAGCTCGAATGGTGACATAGCAATATTGGCCAGAGTCCTCATGAAGAAATCATGGAAGTTGACGGGAACGCCATGAATGATGTTGAAAAGCATATTCTTCATGGTGCCAACGACTTCTTCATCATTTGAGTCGTGGCCTTTGATAGGACTCATTGTCTTCGTCAGAATTCGATAGACAGTCCGAGGCACATAGAGTAATTCCTTGATGATGAATTTGGTTCGTGGGGCCTGCCTTGGCTTCAAAGGCTTCATCAGCACTTGCATATAGTGATTTGAAAGTTCTGGTTCGTTGTAGATACAACGAGCACCATCAAGTGGAGGACTGAGTGGTAGAGCACGAAGCAATTCAGTTACTGGTGCCTTGTAGTGAGTGTTTTCAGACATCCAGTCTAATACCCATGAGTTCACGTCTTCAGCGTCTCCGGTGATGTGCAGAGTTGCATAGAATTGAAGAATGAGTTCTTCATTCCAGTCACAGATATCAGTGCAGAAATTCAGAAGTCCTGCGTCGTGAAGAACACTAAGGACTGGCTCGAAGCCGGGCAGAGACTCCATGTCCACATGAGGAATATGTGCATGACCGAAGACTTTGTCTTTGTTGAAGAGCACTGAGGAATAGAAATTGGCTTGGCTGGCAGTCCAGAAACGCCTCTTCCTTATGCAAGCAGAATCATATGGATTATAATCAGTGAAGAATACATGCTCGGCAAAGAAATCTTCAGCCTTGAACTTCTGTTTGCTTGAGAACGGATTCTTTGGCTTTGGCAGAGGGGTGTCAGTGAGTTGCATCACCACCTCAGGAATCGCGAGCTCAGGTTCTTCAGGCTGAGGAATTTCTTGTTCCTCAACAGGTGCAGTCTGAGGATCAGCAGCAGCAGGTTCATCAGCACTAGTGGCTGGAATTTCTTCATGGACAGATGAAGTGGGATGAGTTTCTTTAGAGCCCATTTGAACAGTTGGAGCATGGGACTGAGGTATCTGTTGGATTGGGGTGAAGAGTGGAGAATTTGGATGCTGACTTTCCCAAAAGTCATCGTTCATCACTGGCGTTGTGCTTCCAATATCCACATCTTCTTCAAGTTCCTCAACACTGGCCTCTTCAGCTGTGAACTGAGGCATAGGCGAGGAAATGATTGGGGTTGAAGGGATTGCTTCCACTTCAATTTCTTCATCAATCTGCTCTGACGAAGCAGCAGAATAATTTTCTTCATCAGATCCGCTTGGGATCTCATAGTCTTCTCCAAAAGTAACAAGGTCCTTTGATGGCATGGAGGAAATTGGAACAGCATCAATTGGATTTTCGAGTGAGCTGGTCATTGGCTTCATTTTCTTCGCAGCCGAAGAGTTTGACGCAGCTGATGCCTTCCTTTTCTTCACTGCAGCTCGCTCCGCAGCCTTGGTCTTCTTCACATCAGAAGCAGATGGAAGAATTGGAGTTGGTGTGGGCGCGGGAGGAGCTGAGGAATCTGGTTCATTTTCTTCAGGCACAACTGATGCAGTTGCTCCGATCTCTTCAGTTTCTTCAGGCGCACCACTAGTGGATGCCCTGGCAATTTCTTCAGCGGCTGGAATTTCTTCACCAGCCCTGGAACAAGCATTTTCTTCAGCAGGCTGAAAGTCATCAGTGGTGCTGGCATGTTCTTCAGCAGGCTGAGCAGAGTCTGCAGCCTGAAGATTTTCTTGTTGCTATGGGGCTGCAACATTTGTGAATTTCTTCATCAGATTGACGAATCTTACTTTAGCTCCTTGCCAATCAGCATAGTAGGCATCAAAGTCTTTGCTGAGGGCTTGAATTTCAGACTGAGCCTGGAGAAGTTCCTCAGGTGTCATTCTGACAACGTTTTTCTTCAGGAGCTTCTCCTTTCTGTATTGAGCTTTCCTGATCTCTCTTGCCTTTTCAAACTTCCATTTCTCTTCAGTGATGAAATGGGTCAACATATGACTTTGTCCAGGGGTCAGATGAAAATCAGCCATTGGGGTGTTAGGATCCTTGTGCCAGAGATCAATGTAATCAAGGATTTTTCTTGGATCCAAAAGCAGTGACACAGATGTGCCTTTGGCTCTAGCGGCCTTCACCTGTCTGTCTCTGATGATTTCTGCAAGTTCATCATCAGAAGCTTCATCATCAGAAGGCACATGGAATGCGACCTGTTTCTTCTTTGGACTTGGCCGAGGACCTCGTCCAGCTGTTGCTTTGGTCTTCAACAGTGTGGGGCCTGATGAGGAAATTGGAGCAGCTGAGGAACTTGCTGAAACACCAGAGGCAATCGAGAAACCAGCAGTCCTTTGACATGTAGCCAGATGCACAGGAGCTGAGGACTTTGAAGGAGTTGTTGAGGACTTTGGTGGAGCTGTAGCAGTGTGAGGAATTTGCCGTGAGGGCACTGTTGGTGAAGCACTTGGCTTACGAGCGGGCTTCTTTGGCATGGATTTCCTCGGTTTGACCGAGGCCTCAGTAGCAGTAGCAGTGGCAGAATTCTCATTGAATTTCTTCACTGCCTCCTTGGCTTGTCTTGCCAATTTAGCTTGGCGCTTAGCCCATTCTTCAGGAAAGTCCTCACCACGTTTGATGCTTGTGGGGTCAGCTACTTGGCCAGGTGCCAATGGAGCTCTTGGGCATGGAGGATTGAGGGCGAATTTCCTCATGTACTTTGGAGTCACATATCTGTATTCCCTCCATTCCCTTGCCCATCTCCGTTCAATCCTCTGAATGTGCACCTTGCGCTGATTTTTGTTTTCTTTACCAAATTTTGCTTCATCAGGTGTGCAATAGTCAGCATAAATTTCCTCAGGGATTTCAAACGCAGTCATAACCTCAGGTTTCTTTCCTCCTTTCTGCGGCTTCTTACCGTCTGCCATATTCTTCAGTTGAGGAATTTGAACAATCGAGTTCTCTGAAGAAGTATGCAGTTTTTCTTCGAGGAACGCTGCAAATGAGTTAAGTTGATGAGAACCTAGTGATTCAGCAGCAGACATGAGTACCTATGAACAGAGTACATGTGCGAGGAATTCGGAGAGGTCATATGCGTTCTGAGAAGGTTTTTCGAAAAGAACAAGTTTTGAGGAATTTGACCAGATGAACCTTGAGGAATTTCACTAGGCGTTCTTGTCTTAGGTTCCAGAGTTGTACAGATCGAAGATCCACACAATTAGGGAATCTTGAAGAAAATGATTGCTTAGAGAAATAGTTCAAGATCATATGATGTGAGGAGTTCATATGTGTGAAGATTTGAAGAATAAACACCTTTGAAGATTTTCACGAAAGTTTGAGAATCAAAGTGAGTAATAAAAGTAACTTTTAATTACCCAGAGTGAAGAACACGACGAACTGAGAACAGATGTGAAGTTCGTCAGGTTAGATATCCCACGCCCTAACTTGGCGGAGGAAGACAGCTACGGCGGCGGCGGAGTGAAGATTTCCGCGGTCGGCGTGAGTACGACGGCGACGAGGTCGAGGCAGCGAAGCTCTTCCTCACCGGCGACGATGGAGTAGCGGCGACGCTAGGGTTTGAGGATCTTGAGTGAGAGAGTAGCGATCGAGCGAAGTAAATGAAGTGAGGAAGGGGAGAGGGGTATTTATAGACACGGTGAAAAACTGTTCGCCCGAAGATTTGGGATGAACGTGCCCCTACCCTTTCTCCTTCTCGTGACATGTGTCACCCACATACTGTGTAGTTGAGATCGTGTACGATCGTGGGTGAATAGAATAATGCATTGTGGGATGCGGAACGGTTTGAGCGGCAAAACCGAAAATTTGGATAAGATTTGTTTTAGAGTTTCGTTCGCAATTTCTTCAGCTGACAAGGACACAGTGAAGATTTTGAACGAGTTTCAAATAGAACGCATATGAAGAATTTGTGAATAGATTGGGTTGAGTATAGCATAGAGGGGAAAGGGTCCGATCACATTCACTTAGCAGAAAAAGCAACTCGAAGAAATAGCTATAAGTGAATGCTGTAGAGGACATAAACTCATATATATATATATAGCCAATGAAGAAAAACGAAGGAAACAGTGAAGATTTTGAAAAGTTGAAGAATTTGAAAAACTGAAGAATTTCAAAACTGAGGAAAAACTCAAATTGAAGATTTTCAACTTTTTGTGGTGGCGTGACCCACCGTATAAGAATGATGATTTCAGATACCGCGTACAATTGTCGTAGGGTTCTGAGACTCAAATTCTTCATTAATTTCTTCACACTTAGAGTGTCATTCTTCATTGATTGAAGAAAAACGTTTCTTCATGTGTTGCACATCTAAGTCATCAATTTTGCATAAGTGTTAGGATGTGTGTCCTTTTCAAAGAACATTCGAAGATTCTAAGATATTTAGCTCACACCGCAACTTGCTAAATCTCTTCTCATCCAAGGGCTTAGTGAAGATATCAGCTAGCTGTTCTTCAGTCTTCACGTGCTCGATGGAGATGTCGCCCTTCAACACATGATCACAAAGAAAATGATGACGAATCTGAATGTGCTTTGTCTTCGAGTGCTGAACTGGGTTGTGAGTAATCTTGATGGCACTCTCATTGTCACAGAGGAGAGGCACATTCTTCATGTTGACGCCATAGTCCTTGAGTGTTTGCTTCATCCAAAGCAGTTGAGCACAGCAAGAGCCAGTAGCAATGTATTCAGTTTGTGCAGTGGACAGTGATACGCAGTTCTGTTTCTTCGAGGACCAACAGACCAAAGATCGTCCGAGGAAATGACAAGTTCCAGAAGTTGACTTGCGGTCCACACGATCACCAGCATAGTCAGAGTCAGAATATCCAATGAGATCAAAAGCAGAGCCCTTGGGGTACCATAATCCTAGTGTTGGTGTGTGAGCTAGATATTGAATAATATGCTTCACAGCGTTATGGTGTGATTCCTTCAGTGCAGCTTGAAATCGGGCACACATGCAAACACTAAGCATTATGTCTGGCCTAGATGCATATAAGTACAATAAAGAACCAATCATGGAGTGGTATACCTTGTGATCGAAGTCAATACCATTTTCATCAGTGCATAGATGGCCATTTGTGGGCATAGGAATTTTGACGCCTTTGCAATCTTGCACGCCGAATTTCCTCAGTACATCTTTGAGGTATTTCTCCTGAGATATGAATATGCCATTGCACTGTTGATGAATTTGAAGACCTAAGAAGAATTTCAACTCTCCCATCATAGACATTTGATATTCTTCACTCATCATATAGGCAAATTCATCACTATAACGTTGGTCAGTACAGCCAAAGATAATATCATCAACATATATTTGGCACACAAACAGTTCACCATCATAAGATTTAGTAAAGAGAGTAGGGTCGAGTGAACCGGGTGTGAAGCCATTCTTCATGAAGAATTCCTTCAATGTATCATACCACGCCTGAGGGGCTTGCTTGAGGCCATAGAGGGCCTTATTAAGTCTGAAGACTTTGTCAGGATTCTTTGGATCTTCAAAACCTGGGGGTTGAGCAACATATACTTCTTCCTCAAGCTTACCATTGAGGAATGCACTTTTCACATCCATTTGATATAAGATGATATCATGATGGTTAGCATAAGCAAGTAATATGCGAATAGCCTCAAGTCTAGCAATAGGTGCAAAAGTTTCATCGAAATCAATTCCTTCAACCTGTGTGTAGCCTTGAGCTACCAGTCGTGCCTTATTCCTCACCACAAGGCCATTTTCATCTTGCTTGTTGCGGTAGATCCACTTTGTGCCAATGATATTATGCTTGCGAGGATCTGGATGTTTGACCAGTTCCCAGACATTGTTGAGCTCGAACTGATGTAATTCTTCTTGCATAGCATGAATCCACTCCGGCTCCAAAAATGCTTCATCTACCTTAGTGGGCTCTGTGATAGAGACAAAAGCATAGTGCCCACAAAAGTTAGATAAACGTGAAGCTTTTGAGCGTGTGAGAGCACCTGGTGCTCTAATGTCATCGATGATCTTCTCCACTTGCACTTCTTTTGCAACGCGAGGATGAGCTGGTTGTCGCTGAGGAGTTTGGTCAGCATTTTCTCAGCACCATTTTCTTCAGCATTTTCTTCAGGTGTATCAGCTCGATGTTCTTCATGAACTGGAATGAATTCTTCAGCAAATTCTTCAGTAGGAATGACATCCTCAGTTGCCTTGAACTTGATAGAATCCTCAGGTGCTGGTTCATCTAACACAGAAGGTAGGTGCTCTCTTTGCGATCCATTAGTTTCATCGAACCGCACATCTACAGTGTCAACAATCTTGTGAAGAACAATGTTGAAGACTCTGTAGGTGTGCGAGTCCTTTCCGTAACCAAGCATAAAACCTTCATGTGCTTTCGGTGCAAATTTAGAATTGTGGTGAGGATCTCTAATCCAACATTTAGCACCGAAGACTTTGAAATAACTCACATTGGGTTTCTTGTCAGTGAGGAGTTCATAGGCCGTCTTCTTGAAGAATTTGTGAAGATATACTCTGTTGATGATGTGGCACGCAGTATCAATTGCATCAATCCAAAAATGATGAGGCGCTTTGTATTCATCAAGCAGTAAACAGATATAGCAGTAGGAGGACGTGTGAAAGTTTATTTCATCATGATTCGTCTGTGTCCTTTCAGGCAATTTTGTCAGGTCCCCAGCAAATTCTTCAGACGTTAAGGCACGTCTGGAGACCTGACCCTGCAGAAGAGATTAGTTATTTTTCTTCACCATCCACATCTGAAGGGGTGGCAAAGAGTTTATCACTCTGCGAGCACCATACGAGAATGGTGGCATAGAAGCCAAACCATTTCATTTCACATAAGAGGGGTTAGGGTAAGCATATGAATAAGCAGAGAAATTCTTCGAGGACTTATGAACATAATGGTTTGAAGAATAATGCACATATTCATAGCCCTTAGCTCTACCCTGCGAAACAGAGTTGTTAGCACGATGATAATCATATGAGGACTTTGATCCATTTGAGGAATTTGATCCAGATGAAGAATTTGATCTGGGGTTCCTGTTCTTCACTGGTGGTGTCATGAGGACATTCACCTGAAGACTTTCAAGGCACTTCTTGGGAACCCAGATTTTCTTCATAGGAGAACCGTTCCTGCAGTTAGTGCCAACATATCTAGCAAATACTTCACCATTCTGATTTTTGAACAGTTTATAGTTGGAGTCAAATGACTCATCAGAAGGATGAGAAGATTCACATGTAAAGCCAGATAAGTTAGATGGATCAACTGGAGGTCCCTTTGCAGCAACCCATGAGGTTTTGGGGTACTGCTCAGGCTTCCAATATGTTCCATCAGCATTAAGTTTCCTCTCAAAGGCGATACCCTCTTTCCTAGGGTTTTTGTTGAGGATCTGCTTTTTAAGCACATCACAAAGAGTCTGATGCCCTTTGAGGCTTTTGTACATGCCTGTCATGTACAATTCCTTCAGCCCTGCATCGTCAGTGATACTAGCAATGTCCTCAGATGAGGAATTAGTGATAGCAGAGGCAGGTGAAGAATTTGTAACAGTTGAAGCATTTGAACATTCAGGTGAAGAATTAGCACATTCACGTTCAATGCACTTTAAGCATGCAGGAACAAATTTTTCCTGAGAAGCGCTGATTTGTTGAGCTAGTAATGAATCGCGCTCCTTCTGAAGATCTTCATAACTCAGTCTTAGGTTCTCAAGATCTTGCTTTCTTTGAAGAAATTCATAAGAAAGTTTCTCATGATCAGATAAGAGAGTGTTATGATGACTTTGAAGGTTATCAAACCTAGACTGAAGTCTCTGAAGATTTTCAGTCAGGGCTTTAATGCGATCCATTTCTTCACCCAACATATCATCACTTTTGTCTAGCATGTTTTGAACCTTTTCAAAAGCCCTTTGTTGTTTTACAGCAATCTTAGCAAGTTTAGAGTAGCTGGGCTTGAGATCCTCATCAGATTCATTTTCACTAGATTCAGAGGAGGTGTATTTGAGTACCTTTGCACCTTTTGCCATGAAGCAATAGGTAGGAGCGTAGTCATCATTATCTTCATCAGGCTTGTCGGTGGGGTCAGTTTCTTCAGTGTTGAAGATGGGCTTGCTAACGAAAGCAGTAGCGAAGGCCAGACTCGCCACACTAGATTCGGATTCTTCAGACGCCTCCTCTTCCTCATGTTCCTCAAATTCAGCTTCAGAGTCCATTTCCTTGCCAATGAATGCCCGAGCCTTCTTGGAGCTGCTCTTCTTGTGAGATGAAGACTTCGAGGATTTTGATGACGAAGATTTTGATGATTTCTTCTTCTTCTTCGCATCATCAGAACTGTAATCCTTGTATTTCTTCTTCTTCAATTCCTTTTCCCACTGAGGACAATCTTGAATATAATGACCAGGTTTCTTGCATTTGTGACACAACCTTCTCTTATAGTCACTTGATGAGGAATCACTGCTTCTTGAGGATTTTCCAAAGCGACCACGTCTTGAGAACTTCTGGAATTTCTTCACGAGCAGTGCTAGCTCCTGGCTCAATTCTTCAGGATCACCAAGGCTACTACCAGAATCCTCACATTCAGACTCAGACACAACCTTGGCCTTCAGGGCACGTGGTTTGCCATAGCTCGAACCATAGAGATCTCTCTTTTCAGCAAGCTGGAACTCGTGAGTATTTAGCCTTTCGAGGATATCGGAAGGATCAAGAGACTTGTAGTCAGCCCATTCTTGTATCATCAGACCCAGAGTATCAAATGAGGAATCAAGCGATCTCAACAGTTTCTTCACCACCTCATGGTCAGTGATGTCAGTGGCACCGAGGGCTTGAAGCTCATTTGAGATGTCATTGATGCGATCAAAGGTTTGTTGGACATTTTCATTGTCAAGTCTTTTGAAGCGGTTGAAGAGATTCTGAAGAACATCAACTCGAGAGTCACGCTGAGTTGAGACTCCTTCATTCACTTTGGACAGCCTATCCCAGATAAGCTTAGCAGTTTCCAAAGCACTCACTCTTCCATACTGTCCTTTACTCAGATGGCCACATATGATATTCTTCGCTTGAGAATCGAGTTGCTTGAATCTCTTCACATCGTTAGCGTTCAGTGAGGGTGAGACAGACGGAACACCATTTCCACAACATACCAGAGATCATTGTCAATTGTCTCGAGATGCATTCGCATCTTGTTTTTCCAGTAGGGGTAGTCCGTCCCATCAAAGGTAGGACACCCAGCCGAGACCTTGATCATACCTGCGGTCGACATAACTAAAACTCCAGGCGGTTAAACCAAAATCACACAGAACAAGGGAGTACCTTGCTCTGATACCAATTGAAAGTGCGTTATGTCGACTAGAGGGGGTGTGAATAGGCGATTTTTATGAATTCTTCACTGAAGAATTTGCCGGTGAGGAAATTCCTTAGCGAAGAACTATTAGCAGCGGAATAAGTACTAAGAAGTAAGCATAACAGAATACAAGCATGGTCATCATGATGAAATGAAGACTAGCACAGAGTACAGAAAGCGTAATCACATGATAACACAAGATGAAGACAAACAGACTGAAGAAATTGAACTGAGGAAATTGAGAAAGTCTTCAGTCAAAGTCTTCAAACACAGATATGAACAAACACTCAACACAGTAATGAGGAAATGAAAGGGTTGAGGAAATAGAACCAGTTAGGTTGGTGAAGACAATGATTTGGTAGACCAGTTCCAACTGCTATCTTAGTTGTACGTCTGGTTGGAGCGGCTGAGTATTTAAACTCGAGGACACACAGTCCCGGACACCCAGTCGCTGAGCACGCAGCTCAGGACACCCAGTCCTCACCATATTCTCCTTGAACTAAGGTCACACAGACCTCATCCAATCACTCGTGGTAAGTCTTCAGGCGACTTCCAAACCTTCACAGACTTGGTCACTCGGCAATCCACAATTCCTCTTGGATGCTCTAGACCATGACGCCTAACCGTCTGGAAGAAGCACAGTCTTCAAAGGTAACAAGCGTCGGATCCACGCAGGATCAATTTCTTCAGTGATGCTCAATCACTTTGGGTTTGTAGGGGTTTGGTTTTGGGTTTTCCTCACTCGATGATTTTCGCTCAAAGTCCTCGGAGGATGGGTTGCTCTCAAATGACAAGTGTCAAGTTCTCTCGGAGCAGCCAACTAGCTAGTGGTTGTAGGGGGCGGCTATTTATAGCCTAGGGAGCAGCCCGACATGATAAGACATAAATGCCCCTCAATGATATGACCCTTAGGTGGATAAGATATTTTGGGACAGCTGGCGCGCAGCACAGCAACGGTCGGAAATTTGACTCTCAAATTCCTCAGGGCTATCATGTTCCTCACTGTGTAGGTAATTCACACTGACGAATTCCTAACTCCTCAGTCAGAACAAATTCATCAGCGACCAGAAGAACTTTGTCTCTGTCACTGAAGAAAGTGACTGAAGAAAGTGACTGAGATTTCCAAAGGCTTCACTCGAAGGGATTGGTAGGAGTAGGATTTTGAGTTGAGCATCACATGGAAATTTTTCCTTAGTATTTCCTCGACCCCCTTTAACAGTACGGTGTTTCCTATGACTCAAGAAACAGAAAATGAAACTACGAAAACAAAAGTCTTCACGCTTCATGTTCCACAAATGAATACCAAGTCTTCAAGGTCACACCAATTTCTTCACTTTCGAAGTCTTCAGAAAGTCTTCAGAATATCAAAGTCTTCAGTTGAAGAACTTCATTTTTAGGGGTCGACTTTCTCTGTAAATATCAAACTCCTCATAGACTTATAGACCTGTGTACACTCACAAACGCATTAGTCCCTTAACCTATAAGTCTTCAATACACCAAAATCACTAAGGGGCACTAGATGCACTTACAAAAACCCTCAAATACTTTCCCACATCCACAAATGACCTAAACCTAAAGCCAAAATTGGTCACACCGATTCTTTCTATCCGACGCCACCAATTCCAAAAGTCATAGCCACTGCCACAAACCCTAAGCAAATCGGTCTTACCGATAGGGATCTCGGTCTCACCAAGATGGGATTGTAATCTCTCTGTTTCCCTTCGTAATGTTTCGGTCTAACCGAAGTGAGCGAGCGGTCCCAACGAGATTGCAATGTAAACTCTCTGTTTCCCTTTTGTAACATTTCGGTCTCACCGAAAAGAGCAAATCGGTCCCACCGAGTTTACCTGACGAACTCTCTGGAAAGCTTATTACCAAATCGGTCTCACCGAGTTTGTGTAATCGGTCTCATCGAGATTACGTTATGCCCTAACCCTAACCGAATCGGTCTCACCGAGATGCATGTTAGTCCCACCGAAAATCACTAACGGTCACTAGGTTTACTAAATCGGTCCGACCGAGTTTAACTATTCGGTCCCACTGAGTTTGGTAAATTGTGTGTAACGGTTAGATTTTGTGTGGAGGCTACATATACCCCTCCACCTCCTCTTCATTCATGGAGAGAGCCATCAGACTGAACCTACACTTCCAACTTACCATTTCTGAGAGAGAACCACCTACTCATGTGTTGAGGCCAGGATATTCCATTCCTACCATATGAATCTTGATCTCTAGCCTTCCCCAAGTTGCTTTCCACTCAATCCCTCTTTCCACCAGATCCAAATCCTATGAGAGAGAGTTGAGTGTTGGGGAGACTATCATTTGAAGCACAAGAGCAAGGAGTTCATCATCAACGCACCATTTGTTACTTCTTGGAGAGTGGTGTCTCCTAGATTGGCTAGGTGTCACTTGGGAGCCTCCGACAAGATTGTGGAGTTGAACCAAGGAGTTTGTAAGGGCAAGGAGATCGCCTACTTCGTGAAGATCTACCGCTAGTGAGGCAAGTCCTTCGTGGGCGACGGCCATGGTGGGATAGACAAGGTTGCTTCTTCGTGGCCCCTTCGTGGGTGGAGCCCTCCGTGGACTCGCGCAGCCGTTACCCTTCGTGGGTTGAAGTCTCCATCAACGTGGATGTACGATAGCACCACCTATCGGAACCACGCAAAAAACATCCGTGTCTCCAATTGCGTTTGAATCCTCCAAACCCTTCCCTTTACTTTCTTGCAAGTTGCATGCTTTAATTTCCGCTGCCTATACACTCTTTGCATGCTTGCTTGAATTTTGTGATGATTGCTTGACATGTCCTAAAATAGCTAAAATCTTCCAAATTCTAAAACTGGGAAAAGGTTAAGTTTTTATTGGTCAAGTAGTCTAATCACCCCCCTCTAGACATACTTCAAGGTCCTACAAGTGGTATCAGAGCCAGGTTTCCATTTGCTTTGATTCCATAGCTTTTGGTGGTCATAGCCTTGGTTTCACAACCTAGGAGAGTATGGCGTCTAGCGAGGGAAATTATCACCGTAGTGGTCCTTACTTTGATGGTACTAATTTTGCTATTTGGAAGCATAAGATGAAAATGCATATTCTTGGACATAACCCCGCCGTTTGGGCAATTATTTGTATTGGCTTGCAAGGTGAATTTTTCGATGGGAGAGAACCGAACCGTGAAGCTAATGCGGAAGAATTGAAGATGTTGCAATACAACGCTCAAGCATGTGACATCATCTTCAACGGATTGTGCCCCGAAGAATTTAACAAGATCAGTCGTCTTGAGAATGCAAAGGAAATTTGGGATACTTTGATTGATATGCACGAAGGTACCGAATCCGTCAAGGAATCCAAGTTGGATGTGCTCCAAAGTCAGCTTGACAAGTTCAAAATGAAGGATGCTGAAGGTGTCGCTGAAATGTACTCTAGGATTGCTCTTATCACAAATGAGATTGCCGGCTTAGGGAGTGAAGAGATGACCGACAAATTCATCATCAAGAAAATCCTAAGAGCATTGGATGGAAAGTATGATACCATGTGCACATTGATCCAAATGATGCCAAACTACAAAGATCTCAAGCCAACGGAAGTCATTGGAAGGATTGTTGCTCATGAGATGTCACTCAAGGATAAGGAGGAACTTCACAACAAGTCAAGTGGTGCTTTCAAAGCCTCAAGTGAAGCCCCCACATCATCAAGTGAGAAACCAACCTTCAATGAAGAATTGAGCTTAATGGTGAAGAACTTCAACAAATTCTACAAAAGTAGAAGCAAAGAAAGAAGCTTCAAGTCAAGGTCTTACAATGACAAGAGATCTTCTAGTCGAGAGCGCAATTGCTACAATTGTGGGAGACCCGGACACTACTCCAATGAGTGTACAACACCCTACAAAAGAAGAGAAGATTCTCCAAGAAGAAGGAGCAAAAGAGAAGAATCACCACCAAGAGAGAGAAGGCACTGCCCCTGGACCAGCTAATAAAGAAAACAAGCCCATTCGAGTGGAACGGCAAGGCGGACGAAGCCTTCCAAGACCTCAAGTGCATGCTCTCCACCGCACGTGTCCTGGCCGCGCCGACCGACAAGGAGTCGCTGTTGCTCTACATAGCCACGACCTCGCGGGCGGTCAGCATGGTGCTGGTGGTCGAGCGACCGGAGAAGGGCAAGATCCAGGCCGTCCAGCGACCGGTCTACTACCTAAGCGAAGTGCTCTCCACCTCCAAGCAGAACTACCCACACTACCAAAAGATGTGTTACGGTGTGTACCTCACCGCCAAGAAGCTGAAGTAGTACTTTCAAGAGGACGTCGTCACCATCGTCAGCACGGCGCCGATCGAAGAAATCATCGGGTGCCGGGACGCCTCTGGCCGGGTCGCCAAGTGGGCGATCTAGCTAGCCGGCCACACCATCCTCTATGAGCCCCGCACCACGATCAAGTCTCAGGCCCTGGCCGATTTCCTCGTCGATTGGACCGAGACCCAGTACCTGCCACCGCTTCCCGACTCGACGCATTGGTGCATGCACTTGGACGGGTCCAAGATGCGACTGGACTTAGGGGCCGGCATCGTACTATCATCTCCGAAGGGTGACCAACTCCGCTACGCACTCGAGATCCACTTCGCCGCCCCCAACAACGCCGCCGAATACGAAGCCCTTGTGCACAGCCTCCGGCTTGCCAAGGAACTCAGCATCCGACGCATCCTGTGCTACGGCGACTCGGACTGGGTGGTGTAGCAGTGCTCCGACGAGTGGGACGCCCGTGACTCCAACATGGCAAGCTACCGCTTCCTCATCCAGAAGCTGTCCGGATCCTTCGATGGCTACGAGTTCCTCCACGTCCCACTCGTAGAGAATGAGGCAGCCAACACGCTCGCCAAGATCGCCTCGTCATGTCAAGCCATCCCATCCGGCCTCTCCCTCGAGCACCTGGGCAAGCCGTCCGTCAAGCCGTCGCCGGACTCCGAGTCCATCCACGTCCCAGAAGACACGGCCGCGCCGCAAGCCGGCCCGGGGACTGCTGAACCCGGCCCGGGGGCTGCTCAGCTCAACCCGGCCACCATCACCCCGGACCCGGTCGTCGCCATTACCAACCCGGAGTCTGCTCAACCCGGCCCAGGAGCCGCCGACTCGGAACCCACCCAGGTGACCGTCTTCACCGTCGTCACGGCCCCATCTTGGGCCCTGCCGATATCGGAATGGATGGAGAACGGGGTTCTCCCCATGGACGAAACCGAGGCTCAGCAAGTTCAGCACCGGGCGTCCGCCTACAACATCATCAACAACGAGCTCGTCAAGCGCAGCTCTACCGGCGTGTTCCAGCGCTGCGTCGAGCAGGACCGCTACATCGACATCCTCCTCGAGATTCACCAGGGCGAGTGCGGGCACCACGCTGCATCTCAATACCTCTTGGCCAAGGCGTTCCGCCACGGCTTCTACTGGCCAACGGCCCTCGAAGACACCGAGTCGCTCGTCCTCAAGTACGAAGGATGCCAGCGCTTCAACAAACGCAGCCACCAGCCGGCGTCAGCTCTCCACACCATACCGATCGCCTGGCCCTTTGCGGTCTGGGGACGACATGGTGGGACCCTTCAAAACCGCTCGAGGCGGCATGACACACTTGCTGGTGGCAGTGGACAAGTTCACCAAATGGATCGAGGCAAAACCAATCAAGAAATTGGACGGGCCAACAGCCCTCTGATTCATCAAGGACATAGCGGTGCACTATGGCATGCCGAACAACATCATCACCGACAACGGCACCAAGTTCGCCAAGGGCGCGCTCGAGCAATAGTGCTCTGTCTCCGGCATCCGCCTCGCCCTGGCCTTCATGGCACATCCGCAGTCCAACGGGCAGGTCGAGCGGGCCAACGGACTCATCCTGTCCGGCATCAAGCCACGACTCGTTGAGCCACTCGTCCACTCACCCGGCAGTTGGCTCGACGAGTTGCCCGCCGTTCTCTGGAGTCTGCGCACAACACCAAACCGGTCGACCGGGTTCACCCCGTTCTTCCTTGTCTACGGATGCGAAGCCGTCATCTCGACCGACGTTGAGTTCGACTCGCTGCGCGTCATGATGTACACCGAAGTAGAAGCAAGAGAAGCACGTGAAGACGGCGTCGACCTGCCCGAAGAGGTGCACCTTCTGGCACTTAGCCGCTCGGCTATCTGCCAGCAAGGCCTGAGGCACTACCACAGCAAGAAGATCAAGCCTCTCGCATTCCGCGAAGGTGACCTCGTCCTCCGACTTTTCCAAGAGCAGGCAGGCCAACATAAGCTGTCCTCTCCATAGGAAGGCCCGTTCATCGTGAGCAGTACCTTGCACGACCGCAACGCCTACTACCTCATTGACGCACACAAATCGAAGAAGCACAAGAGGGACACCGCCGGCGAAGAAACGACCCGGCCGTGGAACGTGGAACTCCTCCGTCCGTTTTGCAGTTAGCCGCACGAATGTATGTATCAATGCCTTTTGTAAGCATATGAAACTATGGGGTCCCCGAACGAGACTTGGGGGCTGCCTTTTGCTGACCAATTTATTGTGTCCATATTTCACATCACTTTACTACCGAACCCAGCGGCTGGCTCGACTAGCTCGACCCGGGGGCTCGGGGGCTGGCCGGCTTGATCATCACCCTGTCGCTTTACTTAGTGATTCCTGATAAAGATAGGATGCCACAGTCCCCCACTTCGCCCTAAAACTGCAGATCCAGCTCTGGCTGACGGCGGGCAAGCACAATGGGCTAAAGCTCCCCTATGATTCATACACTAAGTTAAAGCCTCCGGGTCGACCAAACCGGCCCGATGCTCATCAACTAAGTTAGCCGCACGACCGACTGCTCACCAACCGGGTAAGCCGGATTGCCGCCAGCCGGCCCAGTGGGTGTTTCGCTCGCGCTCAACGCTTCTAAGGACCCAACTCCTCCGGCCGCCTCTCGAAGAGCCGAACTCCTTGTCACGGACCGGAGCCTCGGCCGTCTGACTCGCAGGGGGGAAGTTTCAGAGAGGTGCAACGCATGAAATAAGTTTGAAAAAAGCAGAAGGAAAAAAGCAAATAAACACTCACAACATTTACACATAAATGTTTCAAGCAAAGGCCCACGGCCCGAGTTCATTACACCCTGAAAACCCCCAGTGGGTGGGTGGACTTGCTACTTAACAGAATTTGCTACAAAGATTCCCAGGCATTCCCAGCGCCGCATCGCGATGTCGACGGCTCCCCCCGGCCGGCCTCCGGGTCCAGCAAAGCACCGGTGTCCTCTTCGGCTTCCGCGTCACCGTAGACGCCCCTCTCCTCCGAGCTGCCCTCCGGGTCGCAAAGAAGCAAGCCGTAGTCGTCGCCATCCACGACCGTGCCGTCTTCCGTCCATTCCGGATGGAACTCGTCGTGGAAGGCGAACTCGGCGATATAGCTGGCCCGGGAGGCGATCCGGTCGGCCTGCTCCTGCAGCAACTGCTCCGATCCAGCGTGTTGACCCATCAGCGCGTCCAGCTGAAGATCCAGATGCCAAGACAATGCGATCCGGAGCGCCATCTCAGCACCGGCCCGGGCGGCGAAAACGCGCCAGTCACTAAGGCGATCCGAGCCCATCTCCAACCAGCACGTCAGGCACGAGAAGCTGCGCGGATGGACGGAGTCCGGCCACAAGGCCGCCGTCATCACAGTGCCGGCTCGAGACAGCTGCTCCATCTGCGTCCCCAAGACCCGCAGCCAGGCCTCAGCAGCGGCAATGATCTCTGGGAAAGTCCAGGCCGTCAGCGGATCCGTCCCGGACCCAACAACGCCGGTCGGGTCGCGCTGATAGCGGACGACTTCTTCCGCCAGCCGTTGCATCTCCGGAAAGGCCCCTGCAGCCAAAGAAGAAGCAAGTTAGAAGGGCAACAAAGAAGAAAGGGCCCGGTTCCGACCCGGCAAACAACGAAGAAGCAACACTTACTGGAGAAATACTCTTCCAGGTGTTGTGCCTCGAGCAACATACCATGTCACTCCCGCTCCAAGACACGGTCCCACTCCCCAAGCGCCTTCTCCAGGTCGGCCGCCTTAGCAAGGGCCACCTTCAGCTCGGCGTCCTTGTCTTCAGCCGCCTTCTCGGCCGCCTCACGGCGGCGAGCCTTGGCCTGGCGGGCCTCCTCAGCCGTGGTGGCCTGCTCCCGCAGACGCTCCACCTCGGCCTGGAGCCGGCCCTTGTCGTCGACCAGCTGGCCGCGCTGCTGGTCCGCCTCGACCAGGGCCTGCTGTGTCTCCACCACCTTGGAGGCCTCCGCCTTAAGAAGCTCCACCTCAGCCTCGAGGCGGCTCTTGTGACCCGCCAGCTGCTCGTGCAGCCGGTTGGCCTCGTCAAGAGACCACCGGGCCACGGCCGCCTCCGCCTTCGCCTGCGCCGCCTCGACGCCGAGACGGCCGGAATCAACGACAAGCCGGTCATAGTGATGACCAGCCCGGAACAGCCGGGTCCACCAAGACAGCACCTTGGCTGTGAAGAAGAAGAACTCAGCAGAAAGAAAGAAAAAGACAAGACCTAAGATTTGGCCCAACTATTACACAGTTGGCCCGAATCTCGGGGGCTACACCCAGTGGGTGCGCTAGCGTGCCCCCACTAGAAGAAAAGAACACAACAAAGTACCTACAGAAACGCGAAGCTCCTCCTCCTTGGCGGCAAGCTGCTCCTTGAGCTCCCGATCCTTGCCCAGGAGCCGGTTGAAGGCGGCAACCCGAAAGGCGTCAAGGTGCTGAAAGAGAAGACCAAAGTCAACACAAGGACAACGCTCCTAAGGTTCGACCCAACTACTACATAGTTGGCCCGAACCTCGGGGGCTACACCCAGTGGGTGCGCTTGCGCGCCCCCACAAAGTCGAAATCACAAGAAAGCAAGAAGGAAAGAAGAACTTACCAGGATGGCGCGCTCCAAGTCGCGCGTCCGCTCCACCTCGGCCTGGGCAAAGGCCTCAAGCCGCTCCGTCCGACCTCAAAGGCGGCGGCTAACGGCGTCCAGCGCTGCCTCCTCCTGGGTCTGGGGCCCAAAGACGGTCGTGCCCCCGCTTCACGCGGGCGGCGACACGACGACTCGGTGCCCTCCCGGACGGAGCACCAAGGCCCGCCCACCGCTGGCCTCTTGTGACCCGGCCAGCACCTCCTTCGACGCCCCTCCCGGCGTCGTCACCTCCTTGGACGCCGGGACGCCCTGTGTTGCCACCTTAGGCACCGCCGCCTGCGGTGCCTCCTCCACAACCGGCGGCGCTTCCGGCACCGCAACCTACGGTGCCTCCTCCAAAGCGATGCCACCTCCACCGCCATCGGTCCCTGTGCGCTCGACCATGACGGCCTGCGGCAGGGTTCCGTCCCCCACTTCCACGACCTCCCGATCGAGAACCACCACCTCAGCCCGGCCTCCGTGGTTGCGATCCCTCACCGTTGACGGCTCAAAAACCGTCGCCGCCACCACCGTGCCCTCTGGTATCTCGCGCCAGGCCGGCTCCACGCCACCTCACACCCATGCCGCCGCCACGTCGGTCCAAGCCCGGACCGACGCCGCCTCCAACTCCGCCTCGGCCTTGTTCCTGTCCCGCCAGGCCAAGGCCTCGGTGTCATCCGGGTCCAGGCCGAGGTCCGAGTATCCCCGTACCTCCTTCCCGGCCAGGTCGGCGAGGTCGTACCGGCTCTTGCGGAACGCGCCCCCCTCGGCGGCCGCGGCCTCCACCGCCGCCCTCGCCAGCGCGATTGGCGACCTGAAGAAAAAAGAGGAATGAGCAAATGCAAGACAAGGCCGGCCCAAGAGATCAGGGCGCAAGAAAGAAACAAGACTTACCCCGACAAGACAGGGACCGGGGTCGGCTTCCCGCGCCTCTTCTTGGCCAGCCTCCCAGGCTGGGCCGGATCCGCCGTGCGTTTCGGGGCCCGGGGTCGCGGTGTGACATTGTCCTTCCCGTGCGGGTGGCTCGGTGCCGCCCCATGCAAGGACCCGGCTCCTCCCGCCTCGCCGCCTCCCCCGCCAAACGCCGCTACATCAACAACTGGCGTTAGCATCACCAACGCGGCAACACGCCCAAACAATCCAACACAAATGAAGAAGAGAAAGATTCAAAGCTTACCCGTGCGATGCCCAGCACCGGTGTCGGACTCGGCCACCTCCTCGCCGCCGTGAGCCGCGGGCTCCTCTGGCGCCACCGGCGCCACCAGCAATGGAGCATGGGCGTAAGGGTGCCGGCTCACGTTCAGAAGAATCTCCCGCAACGCGTCGAGATGAATGAGAAGATGCGCGGTGGAAACATAGCAAGACCAGATGCTCACCTGCGGCGCCGGGTTCGCCTGGCTGTACGACGCCTTGCCGAATCACCAGTCCTCTCCAAGGTTGGCCTTGAAGATGTCGTTCATGCCTCGCGCGACCTGCTCTGGAGACAGCCGAGTGGATCCCATCCAGTTGGGATCCTGAAGCCCGATCATCTCGCTGATGAGGCAGGAGCGCCTCTGAAGCGGGAGAACCCGGCGGGTGATGAACGTGGCAAGGAGGTCGGTGCCAGTGAGCCCCTCCTGCGTCCTCATCACCGTGACCCGCTCGCAGAGGTTGACAATCTCTTGCGACGGGCGCCGGAGCAAGTAGCCCCAGTTCGTTTTCGCCCGCGGCGGCACGACGGCGAAGGGGGGAAGGTTGATGTGGTCCACGCCATGGTTGCGGACGTAGAAGAAGGAGTTCTGCCACTTCTTGGCAGAATCCTCGAGCGGGATCTTGGGGAAGTCCGCCCCGACCGCTTCAAGATGACGACAGCCCTGCAGTCGGCGAACTCTCCGGCCGACGGGCCCTGCTGCTTCAAGGAGAAGAAGCGCGCCCAGAGATGAATGGTGGGCTCGACCCCCATGTACCCTTCGCACAGGGTCACGAAGCAAGAGAGCTGGACGATGGCGCCGGCGCCGAGATGGTGTGGCTGGAGCCCGAATAACTCCAGAACCCACGGAAGAAAGTGCTCGCCGGCAAGCCGAAGCCGCGCTCAAAGTGCGTGAGGAAGATGACACGCTCCTGCCCCTCGGTCCGGGGCCTCTGCTCGCCATGCGGCAGATGGACGCCAACGTCTGTCTCCCGCGGCAGGTGCCGCGAGGACCGAAGGTAGGTGATGTCGTCGGCGGTGACGGTCGAGCCCATCCAGGAGCCCGATGGCAGCGACATCACCGGAAGAAAAAGAGGAAGAAGGATGATGGAGAAAGTCTCTGCTCAAGGCTGCGGGCGCAGCTATGCGTCCGTGGCAAGGAGCAGAGCGAGAGTAGGGGGACAGGAGGGCGCGAGCGAGAATAATGTCCGCTGCCCCCTTACCCCCCTCAATTTATAACCCCCGGTTCAAACATGGGGGAGTGGGATCGTCTGCACGCACTCGTTCCACTACCCCGCAATAAGTGCACACGTACACACACTAAGTGCGCGGGGAAGTGCAACCGGCCCCCAGACGCCGCAATAAATCCGCACGCATGGCCATGGGAGAGAGGCGGCGGGCCCCGGCCCGTCGCCCAGTCCCGTCACGCGCGTGGCCTGTCAGGCCCCTCCGACTTCCGGGCACCACGTGGCGCCTGCACGAAGCCTGAGGGATCGCCTCAAGATTCGACGGACTCCTCGGTTCACCCCACGGCTGGGATGCCGCGATCTGGTTTTCGAGAAAACCGGCACACAGTGGGTGTTGCCGGACCCAGCGTTCGCAGATTCTGCCTTGCTCAAGGGGGAAGCTGCAAAGGCCCACTCATCCAAAGACGACGGACCTTCACAGCTTCGGGGACTACTGTCAGGGGGATGAACCCCAGGCAGGCAACGGAACCCGGATCTATTTCAAAAACAGCGAGGCCCGCATCGCCCCGCAAACCGGCATGCACCAGGTCGGGTCGCTCGACCCGACAAGGCGCGCGACCCGGCCAAGACCCTCGACTCGGCAAGGTATGTTGACCCGGCCGTAGCGGCTGGCGCAAGGCAACTCAGCCCGGCGCAACCTTGGCTTCCCCAGCAAGCCAACCCACCCGTGGCGTCCACGGCAACCCAGCCACAGGTCATCTCCCGTCCTATCCAGGTCGTACGATGGGACAAGACCTCGATCACCAATGACAAAGACTACAGTGCCCCCACCCATGCCCGTGGCCAGCCAGAGCGTGGCAACAGTGCCCCTTACCTACCCGCTAACCAGGGCTGGCACGGGAACAGTGTTCCCGCCCTCACCGCTCACGACAGCAAGCGGCGGCCTGACGAAGAACATTGTGCGTGGCTCGACTTGGCCACGCCATGACGATCGACAAGACGGCGCATAGTCCCCCTAGGCACGCGGGGCCGGCACCTAGGGGAACCCGGCGAACCACAAGACCCCAAGCGGGACCCAGCCCGGAACTCCGGACACCGACAATAAGGACCCATCGACTCGGCATATTACCATTGTAACCCTGGGTGGGTTGATCTATAAAACCCCCCAGCAGTCCACGCCCACAGGGAGATGAGGGATATGACATGTAAGATCCCCGGCATGCAAAAGCAAGCAAGATAGGACTAGCCACTACCTAGCAACACCAGAGAGAAGGAGCAGCCCGAGCCTCGTCCAGCCTCCTTCCTCCTCCATACAGCTCCAGGAGCGACATTGTACTATCGACCATCCAACTAAACTCGGCAGGACTAGGGGTGTTATCTCTCCGGAGAGCCCCGAACCTGGGTATGTCCAGCGTCCCGCACCCACGCATATCAACCTCGCCTCCGAAGCCCACCAGCGCCCTCGAGCCTTCTCCTCTCTTTAGCCATCCCTTGGCATTTGCCATGCACCCACCATGACAGCGTTTGAAGCTTTGAAGAAACAGCTAGCTAAGCCGCCAGTCCTTGCTGCTCCTATTGATAAGGAGCCATTTTTATTATATGTGGCTTCTAATGCCCGGGCTGTCAGCGTAGCTATTGTGGTGGAACGGAAGGAAGCAAGCAAGGAATATCCGGTTCAGCAGCCGGTTTATTATATCAATGAAGTGCTTATTGAGTCCAAGAAGAGGTATCCGCACTGGCAGAAGCTCGTATATGGGGTGTTCATGGCCAGTCGGAAGCTTAAGTAGTATTTTTTGGGTCATCCCATCACTGTGGTTAGTGCTGCTCCCTTAGGGGATATTATTCAAAACAGAGAAGCCACAGGTCAGGTAGCCAAGTGGGACATTGAGCTTGGACCTCATGGTTTGAAGTATATGCCTCGCACGGCCATCAAGTCTCAAGCACTTGTGGATTTCATCAATGACTGGACAGAGCTGCAGATGCCTGAAGAGAAGCCAGATAACACATATTGGACTATTCACTTTGATGGGTCCAGGCAATTGGAGGGCTTAGGGGCTAGAGTTGTCTTAGCTTCCCCTCGAGGTGACAAGTTTTTTTATGTTTTAAGGTTGATGTTTCCCTGTACTAACAATGCAGGTGAGTATGAAGCCTTGCTCCATGGTCTTCGGATGGTTAAGGAGATGAATTTAAGCCGGGTGAGATGTTTCGGCGACTCAGACTTAGTGGCTCAGCAAGTTTCAGGCAAATGGGATTCTAAGGATCCACTCATGGCAGCTTATCACCGCGAGGTTGATGCTATTGCGGGGCATTTCAAGGGTTATCAAGTGGAACATATTGATCACAGGAAAAATGAGGCGGCTGATGCCTTAAGCCGGTTAGGGTCCCAGCGTAAGCCAGTGCCACCTAACACTTTCTTGGATATTCTGCATAACCCTTCTGTCAAATTGCCTACAGAGGAATATCTGGCTATTCCTGACCTGGAAGCACAATTGGTGGCAACTCTTCATGCGATTCCCGATTGGACAGTTCCATATTTGGCTTATATGAGCCGGGGCGAGTTACCTGAGGATGAAACTTTGGCCAGGCAGATAACCCGGCGGTCCAAGTCAATGACTATCGTCAATGGAGAGTTGCATCATCGCAGTGTCACAGGGGCGTTTCAATGTTGTGTTTCTGCTGAAGAAGGTTGTGAGATTCTATGAGAGATTCATGAGGGAGATTGTGGTCATCATGTCGGTTCTAACTCTCTTGTAGCCAAGGCTTTTCGTCATGGGTTTTATTGGCTGACGGCTCACGCTGATGCTTAAGATCTAGTCAGTAAATGTGATGGTTGTCAAAAGTTTTCTCGACGAGCTCATGTACCGGCTCAAGAATTGCGGATGATTCCTATTGCTTGGCTGTTTGCAGTCTGGGGGTTTGATATGGTTGGGCCTTTTAAAAGGTCCAAGGACAAAAATACCCATCTTTTGGTGGCGGTTGACAAATTCACAAAGTGGGTCGAAGCAGAACCGGTCAGTAAGTGTGACGTGGCAACATCGGTTCAATTCATCAAAAAGGTGATTGTTCGCTTTGGTTTTCCCCACAACATTATAACCGATAATGACACTAATCTGTCCAAGAGTGCTATGAAAGAGTTTTGTTAACGTGAGCATATTCAACTTGATGTATCGTCAATAGCTCACCCCCAATCCAATGGTCAAGCTGAAAGAGCCAATCAAGAAATTTTGAGAGGCATCAAGCCCCAGCTTATGGTTCCTTTGCAGAGGACGCCGGGTTGTTGGGTGGAGGAGTTACCTTCAGTGCTATGGAGTATCAATACTACCCCCAACATATCTACGAGTTACACACCTTTCTTCATGGTTTACGGAGCAGAGGTGGTTCTCCCTAGTGACATCCGTCACGACTCAGCCCGCGTGGCGGCTTATGTTGAAGATGATAATGAAAAAGCACATCGAGATGCACTTGACCTATTAGAAGAGGAGCGTGATCTTGCGGCGGCTCGCTCGGCAATTTACCAACAAGATCTATGCTGTTATCACAACCGTCGGGTTAAGACCAGAACCTTTCAAGAAGGTGACTTGGTGCACCGGCTTATCCAGGATCAAACTGATATGCATAGACTATCCCCACCTTGGGAAGGACCCTTTGTGGTCAGCAAGAATTTGAACAATGGGTCATACTACCTTATCGATATTCGAGACCACAAGGACTCACGTAAGTCGGAGGAGGAGACCCGCCGACCATGGAATATTGCTCACCTTTGACCTTACTACACTTGAGCCACCAGCTCTTACGATGTACATATTTTGACAATGTATACATTATGATGATTATAATAAAGCCGACATCCCTGATAAAGCAGGGCCTCTGTCGTTTCATTTCCAAGAATAATGAGTATTTTTCATTACAAAAAGGTCTCTTGGGGGCTTCCTGCTCATTGAGCATAGCTGTGAATATAACTCTTGATCTGCTCAATGCCACATTTTCAATGGTCACTTGGGGGCTTCCTGTTCATTGAGCATAGCTGTGAATATCCCTCTTGATCGGCTCAATGCCACACTTTCAACGGTCACTTGGGGGCTTCCTGTTCATTGAGAAAAGCTGTGAATATACCTCTTGATCGACTCAACACCACAAACCACTTGGGGGCTTCCTGCTCATTGAGCATAGTTGTGAATATCCCTCTTGGTCCGACTTATACGCCATGGTTACAAAAGCACTTGGGGGCTTCCTGTTCAAACATAGGTGTATTCACCAAATAGAACATAGCGTTACTACCCTTGTGAGCTGGTTTGGAACACCAGGTGTATTCAGCAAAACCTTCTGGGTTCTCTTGCTCTGTAGAAGCTGCCACTCCGCCCGGGTAATCCCGGAATGACAAGTCGAACTCTTGACAGCCAATCTTACATAGACCCTGAACTTGTCAATGTTAAAACCGCGGTCATGTGAGGCCGGTTTCACAAAGTGTAAAAGGTTAACTCGGTGGCTTGGCGGCCCATGAAAGCCTCAGAGATTTAGGCTTGGCGGCCTATGAAAGCCTCGTTTTCTCGATTTGATTTGTTTTTTGAACATTTTTTGGGTTCATCAGGTATCATATTGACATATGGTTTAAGGTGATTCAGGCCATGTAGCCTCAATTCTTACATCTCATATTTGAGTGTATCCATGGTTTCTGATAACCCGGCCTGCTTTGGACGATTAGTCACCAGTATATGATGATATAAAATACTTGGAAGTATTGTCTTCTAAGTTTTGGGTTATCACCCTTACTGCATTGATATGGTAAGCTGGCAGTTTAATCACATATCATAGGTATGATATTTTTGATTATATCTAATCATGATTAAATCGGCCCTGTTTATAAACTGTTTTAATCACTAGTGGTTTTATATGGGGTATTATGACCCGCCCTTCGGTAAACCGCCAGGGCTCTTGTGATCTACTTGTGTGCAGTATAATACTAAATCTCATTTTCATAAATCAATGTCATCATAAGTATAAAATGATAGTTTTTCAAGTGGCGGATCAAACAGTGTTGGGCAAAACACAATGTGCACGACGACACGGCAGATCAAAGTTTTACTAGCCTATTACATGACTCAATGAGCCAAAATGGTTAAGTGTTTTCAGAAGATCAAATATATGAACCGCTCGGCGGATCAATTTTCTTGGCCTTGATGGCTTGAAGCTTCTGGATCATACTTCTCCGGTTCTTCGTCCTCCTCTGCTGCCTGGAAGTTTGGTGATGAAAAATCGATGCCACACAAGGCTTGGAATTCAGCTTCATCATCTATAAGTTCGGACGGATCAACTTCAGGAGCGAAAGTATGCTTACGGGCTGGAGGGACCAGATCCATCACTTTGTAAGCCGTCGTGGGCAATCAGACTGGCCAGGGGACGTATCTCCTTCACACAAGTAGGGAAGTCCTTTTTGTCAAAGGGCATGCCGTCTTCTTTTAAACTTGGATACCCAGTAGCTAGATTAGCCAGGTCTAGCTCTGGTTGCCATGCTTTTGCCTGGCTTAAAGCCGTCACGGCACCGGCTCTTGCAGATGACCGTTTTATCTCTTCAATCCTAGCAGGTAGAACATAAAGTTTTTTCAAGACGTCACTCAACAGAGTGAGTGCTTGGTTAGTTGGGGAAATCGTGGCCAGCGTGCACTGAGTTCCAGTATATAGTTGTTCAACGAGCGTATATACGGCTTTGAGCTTCACAAGCATCTCTTGACCAAGGTTGCTGCTTCTAGGACCTGTGTAACAATTGCTGATTGATCAGTGGCAGTTTATGACATGAAAGATAAGACCCGGTTATGATACTTACCGAAGATAGTAGAAACCATCTGGGTTGTACGACGTTTTAAACCAGCAAGCTCAGTGGTCACCTCTTGGAGAGCAGCTTCCGCTTTTTCAGCCCTCTGTGTCATAGCAGTTTTCTCTTCAGCCCAGGCGGTTCTTTCGGCATCAAAACTAGCCTTTAGTTTTTCCGTGAATTGGCTTTACGGGTCTCAGATTCTTGGTGGTCCAGCCGGGTTTTTATGTTAGTCAATTGCAATTGAAGTTGAGCAGTGGTACCTTGTATATACACCGGTTTAAAATCATGTTCATATTTGGGTTACAGAAATAAAGTCCCAAGCCTTTTGCAAGAAACAATGCTCGGCACTTGGGGGCTAATGAGTACGGAAAAATTCTTCACATAAGGTACATATAAACAAGTCCCAAGCACTTTGCAAGCAAGAGAACTTGACACTTGGGGGCTAATGCATATTACTCGCGTTTCATTATTGTTTTATGATGACCCGGTTGTGTTGTAAACAACCACAGCCGGTTCATGGGGGCTACACAAGTAAGCTTTCATCTATAAGCAATGGTGAACAATATCGGTTCATTCATGTTGATTAAACCGGCCCTTGGGGACTACGGGTACAATTGTTAAAGATCTGATTTAACTCGGATGGTGCAAGCTAGATTTTGAAGGATTCTATCAAGGGTGCTATTTATACTCATGGTTATTCTAAGTCTACAGCATATTCAATCCTATCATACACAGTAGACTTGGGGGCTGACAGGATATAACTCATTATAAAGAAGGAGTTCATACCTCATATTTTTGATGCATCTGCTTCACCATGTCAACTTCAAGGTCGCGGCTGGTGTGAACTTGATTGAGATAACCAGAGAATACTTCACTAATGTTCAGTTGAGAGTAGTTGGCAACATCAAATCTCACTTGTCGCTTCTCAATATATTCTTCTTTGGCGGAGTGTTTGGCCAAGACAGTAGGTTTTCCCGGCTCTCTAAAGCCAGTGCTAGTGATCATCACGTCATCGGCGTGTGTTTTAGCCAGTTTAATTGGGCTTGATGCTTTGGTATTCAAAGGATTGTTGTTTGTCTGGTCAATGGAAGGGTCACGAATTTCTGGTGGAACATCATGAACAGGTTCTTTTGGTTGTGGTACGGAGGTGTCAGACGCTAGAATTTGTTGCTCCGGCTCAGGGACTTTGGGGTCTTCAGCCGGCTTGATCACCTTTTCCTTCTTTCTAGTTTTGGCTTTTCCACTGCATGAGTTATGAGAGGTCAGTACAAAGATAAGAACCCAATGAGGAAGAAAATAATAAATTATTGTTGTTACCCAGGGGCACTTTTAAAAGCCGGCAGCTGGATCTGTGATGGGTCGCCGGAAGAGGAGCGAGAAGTCTCCTGATAGTTTGAATCGGAAGAATTAAGTGGCTGGCGACCCGCCAGAGGATAAAAAGAGTTTAAATTTGGGATGACCTCGTTTCGACGTTTCCTTGGAGCTGGAGTATTTGGTAAGCCGGAAGATAATTCTTCACCTCCGTTGGTCCGAGTTTGTCGCCGGCTCTCGTGTTGTTGTTGCTTCAAAAGAAAGTGAGGATCCAGATGAGCTAAGGGGTGTGAAAAGCTTACTTTCCGGGTTACTCTTCCAATTTTCTGTCTTGGCAAAGGCTCTGGGTCGGAGGAAATGATAGTTACGTCTTCCTCGACCGCTTGACTGGCCCCCGTGTCATCCTGATGATAATCAATGTCAATAAGATAGTTGAAAAAGGAGCCAAGGGAATCAAGAGCTACCTCCAACTCAGAGCTGTCGTCCAGTTCAAACAGCTCGGAAGTACTTAATTTCTTCTTGTTCCTC
Organism: Triticum aestivum; assembly: GCF_018294505.1. Lineage (NCBI taxonomy): Eukaryota > Viridiplantae > Streptophyta > Magnoliopsida > Poales > Poaceae > Triticum > Triticum aestivum. The sequence continues at coordinate 605,324,680 of NC_057810.1, read as the reverse complement.
TTGGCAGTTCTCTTGACGACTTTCGTTTTGGCCCTGGCTTTCTTGGCAGCTTCATGGTCATATTCTATTCCAGAAATCGGATTTAGCCTGTGAAAATCATCAAAGGTTGAGTTAATAGAACATTTGAATAATATGGAAAAACAAGTGATTTAGAGACTCACATCTGGTACTGGGTTAGATTCGCAAAAAGGGTTCAATCCCACTTTGCTGCAGTCTTCCAGGCTCTCGTTCAGAAGGGTCTTTGTCATTTCATTGACTGCATTATCAGTTAAAGAATCGAAGCTGTGGTGCAGTGGATCCTTTGCATCACCCATATAAGTGCACATTAAGCCGGATTGGCGGATCAAGGTTATGATTCGCCAGGAAACCCAGCATCGAACCAAGTCAACTCTGGTTAACCCGTTCCCCAGCAGGGCTTTGACCTTTGCAATAGTGGGTGCAAGTTTGGCACGCTCAGCAGCGGTAAGCTTTTCACGAAGATGATGTTTTGGATCGAGTCGCTGGACACGATAACCCGGTAGTGGATTCTCGTCAGCCGAAGAGGTGTCTTTACAATAAAACCATGTCTGGTTCCAATCTTTGGGATGGCTCGGCAAGTGGGCATAGGGGAAGATAGCATCTCTTCTCCGTTGAATTGAGACCCCACCAAGTTCTAAGCTAGGGCCATTGGTAAATTCGTTCTGCCGGTTCAAATAAAAATATTCCCTAAAGAGTTCAAAATTGGGCTGCTCTTGAAGGTATACTTCACATAATACTTGAAAGTTACAATTGTTTGATACGGAGTTGGGTCCGATATCTTGAGGATGCAGTTGAAAGAAGTGCAGAACATCTCGGAAAAACTTGGATCCAGGCGGTGAGAAGCCCCGGTTTATTTGATCAGTAAAAACAATGACCTCACCATCCCGCGGCTGAGGTTTTTTCTCACTTGGCTTGGGAGCACGCCAAGACAGGACATCTTTTGTGGGCAAATAGCCGATTTTGACAAAATATTCAAGCGTATTTTTGGTGACAATCGAAGGAACCCAATTGCATGAGGTGACTGTCTTCGGCATCCTAAGAAAAAATCCTAAAAGAAAATATGGCAGGTTTAAGTTGATTTGCTAAGCTGGAGATAAAAGTTAACAGTATATATTCAGAGTGGCGGCTTAAAAGGGGCCTAATGATATATGGCTAGTGATAACCGGTGATGTAAGCCGCCATGACGAGATTGATATCTATCAAGAGTGAAATCTGCTAAGTGTTGAATAAACAGGTTTTATAGACTAGAGCGGGTGATTTGGATCTAGCGTTGTGTGAAAAAACAAAATAAATCAAAACCTAAATATTGCAGCAGCGAAGGAACTAGCACATTGGCGAGATTTCTGCATCTAAAGGGTATGTTCAGTGATTAAGACGAAGGATAGAAACAGGTTCTGCATATTTTGAAGGCCATTTTTTGATCAAAGTAAGGATTAAACAGAAGCGTGACTAAGGACGATGATGAACTCATAAGAATTGCAGAAACTCTAATGGAGATCTATGGTGGAGAAGATAAGGTGCTTACTGGATCCGATGAGCAAGGAAGAGGCACCACAGTTTCTCTGGTCCGTTCAGGTCGATGCAGCGGCCGAGGTCAAGTAAGATGATGAGCTTCACGGCGGCGGTAGTGCTCAGGCGTGCAGATGCATCACAGAGTGAGGTGGAAGACGAGAAGGAAAAGAGGGGAAAATGAAAGGAGGGCTGCTTGATCCTATTTATAAGGAGAAGGGTAACAGGTGGGCGCGAAAAACGAGGAGGCCAAAGAATGACTATCCAGCCGCTCAGAGGCCTCGATTTTCGGGATGGTTATTAATGATAAGGATCTGTTAAGATATATTGGGTATTGTGCAAAATTAATGGCAGATGACGTCATGGCGGGTTTCCGTAATTCCAGGAAATGACATCATGGTGGGTTACAATATCTAACAAGAACAAGCGAACAAGGATTTTTTCTAAGTGTTAAAGATTGACATGAACAAGTTCAAATCAACCTGGGGCCTAATATTGGGGATATAGCTATTGGGTATGACCCACCCAGGAGGGGCCGGGTTATACAAATGGCGATTTATCATCACAAAGCCCATGAAGGTGTCAAAGATGGCAGTTCATGAGGATGACTTACTAAAGAGCCCAAAGCCCAAAGGCGGCTTAAGGCCCATAAGGGTAAATTGCCATATTAGTCACTGAGCCGTACATGTTGTTTATTAGCCGGCCGGGACTCCGTGAGCCGCTGGGCGTCAACCTGTGTATATAAAGGGACGACCCGGCAGCGGTTTAGGGCAAGAAACAAGAGATCGAAAGCTAGGTCAAGCGAAATCGCTCCCTGGTAATCGAGACATAAGCAATACCACCTCAAACTAGATTAGGCCTTTACCTTCATCGGAAGGGGCTGAACCAGTATAAACTCCCTGTGTCCTTTGTCCCGTTTAACCCCTTTAAGCTAACCTAGTTTCGATGGCTCCATGACCAAGTCCTTACACTAGGACATCTGCCGTGACAATTCCACAACACTTTCCGTTCGATCTATTCAAGAGTTCGTACTAAAATAACACAAAGTTATTCTTTCCGTTCGATCTATCCAAGAGTTCATACTAAAATAACACCATATGATACACATCAACCAACTCTAATGTCACCTAGATACTCTAATGCCACCACAATTATCCATGAGTTAATAATATGATACACATAAAACAATTTCATATTTATAATACTCGATCCAACACAAAGAACCTCAAAGAGTGCCCCAAGATTTCTACTAGAGAAACAAGGACGAAAACGTGCATCAACCCCTATGCATAGATTACCCCAATGTCACCTCGGGAATCCGTGAGTTGAGTGCCAAAACATATATCAAGTGGATAAATATAATACCCCATTGTCACCACGGGTATTCATATGCAAGACATATATCAAGTGCTCTCAAATCCATAAAAGTATTCAATCTGATAAAACGAAATCTCAAAGGGAAAACTCAATTCATCACAACAAGATAGAGAGGGGAAAACACCATATGATCCAACTATATTAACAAAGCCCGCGATACATAAAGATCGTGACATCTCAAGAACACGAGAGAGAAAGATTAAACACATAGCTACTGGTACAAACCCTCAGCCTCGAGGGTGGACTACTCCCTCCTCATCATGGTGGACGCAAGGATGATGAAGATGGCCACCGGTGATGATTTCCCCCTTCAGCGGAGTGCCGGAACAAGGTCTAGATTGGTTTTTCGTTGATACAGAGGCTTGCGGCGGCGGAACTTATGATCTAGGGTTACCCCATGGTTTTTGGAATATTTGACAATTTATAGGGCGAAGAGGCGGTGCGGGAGGCCATCAAGGTGGGCACAGCCCACCAGGGCATGCCTAGGCCTCTAGGCGCACCTAGGTGGGTTGTGCCCCCCTCGGTGCACCCCTCTGGTACTTCTTTGGCCCATTAGATGTCTTTTGGTCAAAAAAATCTCCAAAAAGTCCCGCTATTTGGACTCCATTCGATATTGATTTTCTGCGATGTAAAAAACACGCAAAAAACAACAACTGGCACTGGGCATTATGTCAATAGGTTAGTCCCAAAAAATGATATAAAGTTGCTATAAAATGATTTTAAAACATCCAAGAATGATAATATAAGAGCATGAATACTTCATAAATTATAGATACGTTGGAGACGTATCAGCATCCCCAAACTTAATTCCTACTCGTTCTCGAGTAGGTAAATGATAGAAGAAATAATTTATGAAGTGTGAATGCTAGCAAAGTGCATAAGTTTGATCAATGATAATTTCAATCACTTTCCCTAGCAGCATAACATCAATTCTTCCTTATAAAACCTCTCATGTTAAAGTAGCAACCAATCCACATGTTAAGGTTCAAACAATGAATTCTCTTGAAACTCAACAACCTATGTTCTCAGTCACCAAGCAATTGCAATTCAACTTATTCAACAAAGTCTAAGTAAGAGCTCCACATACAATCATCATATAGTCTTCCATGATTTCTACTACTCAAAGCATATTCTTAGAACAAATGGCATCCATCGAACACAGAGAAAGATAGGGGCTTAATATTTCGTCTCCCAACTCATTTATCATAGAAATAATTGTCAACAATAATAAATCATGATCAAATATATTTGACTGGTCATATGTGCCTAGATCTTTCCCCACCACATGATGCATGCCAACTAGAGAATAATCGAGGTTGAAATGAGAATTTATATTGACTCTTTGCATAAAAGTAAATACTAAAAAGTAAAAGATAGGCCCTTCACAGAGGTAAGCAGAGGTTGCCATGCGCTTTTTATTTGGATGCCCAAGCTCTTAATGCAAAGGAACGTCATGTTATATTGCCCCTCATGATAGCAACCTTTATTATGTATTCCATCATTTTTATTACTTTGCCATCACAAGTTCGTACAACGTTCAACTTTCCCTTACAATAAAAGATCAAACATATTTAGGAGCAATTTTCATTGCTTTATGCACCGATGACAACTTACTTGAAGGATCTTATTCAATCCATAGGTTGGTATGGTGGACACTCATAGCAAGAAACTGGGTTTAAGGGTTTTGGATGCACAAGTAGTATCTCTACTTCGTACAAATTTTTGGCTAGCAAAAGATCCTAGGCAAACACCACATGTTGGAGCATCCATGACAATATAACTTCTATGCAAATATACACAACCATAACTCATTACGTTGTATTCCTTGTCCAACTTCAACTAATATGCTCAAGTTTGAAAATAATTAATGGGTATTCATAATCATAGAAGTTTTCCAAGATAATATATTTGCATGTGAAGGTTCTCTTCCTTATACTAATCATTCATGAATTGCTTGTATGACCAATATTGTGATTGTCAAGCTTCAAAAGATTTCACTTTCTAAACCAAATGTGAAGCTACTACTAGGCATGATATGAACATATAATTTCAACTTCATGATATTCAATTCATTCAACAATTTACTCATAAGGTATAAGTGAAGCACAAGAGTAAATGACAAGCTACTCCAAAAAATATAAGTGAAGATCATGCGAGTAGTTATGTAAATAGGTAGCTAATTGTGGACTCTCTCTTATTTAACAACTTTCAAATCTAAGTATTTTATTAAAAAAACAAGCAAAACGAAATAAAATGGCATTCCAAGAATAGCACAACTCATGTGAAGAAGCAAAAACTTAGGCTCAACCAATACTAACCGATAGTTGTTGAAGAAGAAAGGTGGGATGCCTACCGGGGCATCCCCAAGCTTAGATCCTTGAGACTTCTTGGAATACTAGTTGACCCGTTGCACCAAATGGTGCAGAGACCTGCTAAAGACATGTTGTCGATGAAAATAGTTTCATACTGCAAGAACCTTCAATTAAAGCCATGTTCGCGATGTAAATAGTTTCCTTTACTAAGGACTGGACATGTATATATAGTCGATTTAGTTGTGGTCTGCTAAATCCATATGCGCCTTGAAAAAAAACATGGTTTAATTTTCAGAGCCTCGCGTGTTTCAAGTATGAATAAGAACTACGAACTCTTTTTGTGTGATTCAAACACATTTCCAGAGTTTTTATTTCTTAGTACATGCTGTCTAAAGTAACATTTGCCGAGAGAGAGAGAGAGAGAAGCATACCCCTCTCTCATTATGATTATTATTAAAAGGTACTAAATTCGAAATAAACAATTTCATTTACTTGAAGCACCTGAAGAAAGAGAACTTAGACATACTTTTACTTAATGCTCATTTAACCTGTGAAGGACTACGCAATGCTCATTTAATCTGTGAAGGACAAAAACATTCCACCTTCTCTGAATGATGAACTAAACTAAATAAGAAATATATGCAGTAAATTCATTCAAAGTAGAAAAGGGATCTTACATCAAATAAGGCTTTACAAAAAACATGGTGTTATCTTAGTAAAAGAAATTACATCATTAGAAGAGAAAAGGGAAGAAAACCAAACATGAGATTGAGATTAATACATCTAGGAGGAGGTCGTAGACATCACTGTGATCATTTTGCGGCCTGGGGAGCAAGGATCCATGGTTTTTATATGCCTTGCCTGACTGCTGGAGTAGATGACATGGAAACGTTGTCTCACCATCTCGATGGCTTAGACCCAGGGAGCCGGATGTTCATCTCGGCCCTCCCCAGCTTCTATCAATGGATTTTTATAGTCAGGGTTAAAGACTGAGAGGCCCTATGCATGTTCAAATATGCGAGTAGCATATACAATACAAATCAAGATAAAGAAAAGAGAAGACCACAAACATTAAAAAACACAATTTTGACAAATTAGCTCTATTGTAAAATTGAGGGAGTAACTCATTATTCGAGAGAAGTGGCCATTGACAATTCAGTTACAATTATCAAAGAGAACTGTAAATTACTAACTTAATTACATCATTCTTCACATAAGCTTCTCACTGAGGAAATTTCTTGACTGGAAGGTCACATTTCAAGCCATTGCACTTATAAAACCCAGCCCTGTTGTCATTTAAATTGCAAATTAATCATCAATAATGCACAATAATTTATGACCCACAAACGATTTGGAGCCTAAGGAGGAGAAAATATCAATGCAAATAAATACACACGTAGTAAGATGCATTGCAATAGTCGTATTACTTGAATTTGTAAGCTGACCCGCAAAATCAGATCAATCATGCATAGTACACAAAAGAGACAAAGCTTTAACCATAATTGGTGCTTAACCTTCTTGCTCCTGCTAATGATTTTGGCCAGGAAGGCATCAGAGTAAGGGGAGGAAGAACGGGATGGCGCCTGCCGGAAGTTGTCGATTGGTGTTGACGGCCTGGGCAAGCCATCTCCCTCCATGATAGGTGGCAGTCGGCGGAGAGGTGTAAATATGACGAGATGTGAAAATAAGCTCGAGGAAATTAATATGAACCAGCAAACTGACAAAAGCAGAATATAACACGAAAGTGTTGTTGTGAGCGCGAGCGCCCTGTGGTCTAGTTATCCTTGCCGTACCAAAAGTTACGGTGTCAGTCAAGTCGCATGCGGCTCGGGAGGAAGGAAACAATACGATCCATCATCTTCAAGATTCTATACTGACGGCGTCTTGTCAGATCATTTATTCCGCGCGCACCGTTGCAGCTACCAATCTTCTCTGGTACACCTCGACACCTTCCCCCTTCCTCTATATTGCCTAAATCTCAGGCCACCGAGATCATCACCGGCCCCCAATACAGGCAACTTTCAAAACAGTGTGTACAGTGCATGCGATTGTGTAATCGCCGATTCAGGCTCGGAGAAGACGACGGAGCCATTTTTGCCCTGCTTTGCACCAAGATAGCAAGATGGATGGATTTTGAATAAGTAGTGTGATCAGGCAGGGGATAACTGCTTCAGGCCTGACTTGATGCAGCTTATCTATACTTTAGTACAGAATCTGACTACAACTCAAAACTACAGCTCCATCATCTATGAGATTCTGTACTTGGGCGTATTCTGACTAATATGCATCCTGGATGCAACGGAGTTCAGTCCAAACTACAGCTCAAAACAGTGCTACTTGATTCAGTACAATTCCATCTACATAATGCTCACACGTTCAATGTACTTTCTGCAGAAGTATCCAATCATACACACAATCAATTTGACATTTCAGTATAGGAGAACACAAATTCATCAGCTTCAGGGCATGCATAACATAATTGGGATTAGCAGTTAAACTGCATGATGGATCTCACACGCTACATGATTTATCGGTACACACCAAATTCAGTATTAGAGACAGAAAATTTGAGAATAAGCTCCAGTCTTTTTTGCACCAGCCTACTGTCCCCATTTACACACATGAGTGCGTTTATCCTCTCCTCCTTATCGGCCTGCACATGATATGTGAAGTGAGGATCCTTTGAACCAAGCTCCGCAAACACCTCCATCGTTTAACTAACATCATCAGCCGGTTGCTCGCGGCTTATTTTGCCACACAAGCTCCTTGAAGCTCTTTTTGTGAAAGGCACATTCTCCATCGACCCAAAGAAACTGCCTAATGTTGTGCACTTTAGCAGGGTTCACATTGTTCTGCCTCAAATTCTTCATCAAATCCCTGCTGTACACGTTGATGTGCTTGTGCGATCATCAGTGTATCGTCTGCGCATACGTGCGATACAATGAATGGTTCAGACTGCAGCAGCCTTATCAGAGTAGGGCACTAACGCCGGCAAGACCAGTATTATCCACAATAGATTTCCACTGCAACCACAATTTAACGACAAATGAGACGATGAACATGCTAGTGAAACAACCAGCTCATAAAGAAAGAATTGAAACCAGATTCACATACCGTCCTCTCAACATTCAGACAGCTTTTACCATATCGAATGCCAAATCCTTTCTCCCATAAATACAGATTGTAAAAATCGTATGCTTCACCCAATGTATCGAAGATTGTTCCGAGCTTCGGCACAATGGCGTTATCTCCAATATCTGAAGCAAATCCACGTATTGCCCTCTCCATGACAGTAGTTCGATTAGGACATTGGGCTCCTACCAGGGGCGGTAGCACCAATCCTCACTCTGCTTGCACAAAACAGAATTTATATCTTCAGTGCAGCTGATACTATACACAGTACTATCATATATTGATTATTTAAGCACATCAAACCATATGGCCAAAGCTGCTAACAAGTTCCATCGAAGGATTAATCAACATTGTCAGTACTATCAGTACAAGACCCATAAGCCATACCTATCTGAACCTAATTCAAAAATGACTGAGCATTATGTTGTCAGTACTATCTTGTGTGTACAAAATGATTCTTCCAATTATTCAGCTGCTGTCCTATGAATTATTCAGGAGCCTCCCCCTTCTGGGTTCGCTGTTGAACGAAACCAAAAAAATCAGAAATAGCACGACGAATCCATAGCTTCCGAGCTATTCTAAATATGACAAGAACTCTAATCAGGTTTATGATTCAGGGCTTGGGGACTGAACTTCACAATTTTCCACCGACCAACACTAATATTGCTACAATTTTTAAGCTGAAGAGTTACTATTTTTTCTGATGATTTTACTAATTTCCATTTCAGAAGTAACCAACCACTTTTCACTTAGGTTAAAAAAACACTTTCCACTTTTCCTAGCTATTCTAAATATGACGAATTACATACCGTCGTGTCCATCTGCTCAATTGACTGCTCCGAAGTTCGGGGAAGCTTCAGTTTCGCATCTGCCGCCCCTTGCGCCGCACAGATCTGCCCCATGGCGCTGCCCGACCACACTCTGAGTCTTGGCTGTTTGATCCATCCCATTGTGGTCGTCGGTGCTGATAGAAAGTTAGATAAAAATTGTGAACAAAAATAAGTAAAAGCCCCTCTTCTGGACAAAGTAAAATAAGAACCTCTGCTACTCTAATGTACATCCATGCAACCAAAACTCTGAGAAATACTTATAGCAACACTGATCAACAGTTCTCGAAAGACATTCCAGATTTTTGAACAACTACAGGCCATTTAAGTATTAACGATATCCAGAGGTTGTAAGCTCATGATACTCCTACTATCTCACGACTAACTATATCCGAGCATTTATTCATAGATCATGCATACTCATACTATTTTTATGTACAGAATCATGCTATATCTTTGTTAAATCAATTCCAATGCATGCACATGCACAAGTCTGAACTAAACAACCATATATGATGCATGAATTAAACGTAAACCAGCCAAGCCCCATGTGAAATAAAATACTCCCTCCGTAAATTAATATAAGAGCGTTTAGATCACTAAAATAGTGATCTAAACACTCTTATATTTGTTTACAGAGGGAGTACTGAATTTGTAAATTGATGAGTGAGAGAATTAACTGACCAATAGTTCTGTACTTCAGCAAGATATAGATGACAACATTCTATGAAAAGAAATCACACTGTCCTACAGAGCACAATCAAACCATTCCCGGTTCAGTTTAGTATAGAAGTACTACACTACTAAAGGAGAGCTAGTTCTCACATAGGAACAAAATAAGATCAATCACGCAGGGTCCAACATTCATATAGATAAAGAAATATCTATGCAACATCACGACACTTGCAAGGTAACTGTAAAGCATGCACATGGCACATCATATAACTATCCGAAACTTAAACAACTTCTATTTATGATTTAAAATTGAATCTAGTTGTAAATATGTTACAACATTCAATGAAGATTGCCGATTCTATACCTCAGATGTACCAGAAGATGTGTCCATTTTACTCTGCACATGTTTCTATAAAAAAATCATATGGCTCTGAAAAGAAAAATAGCAACGTTAAATGAATATTTTGGAAGTTTATCATACAAACCATGTCAATAAGGACATTTAAAAGATTCTATGCTTGCAATAATCTTTCAGCCCAAATCACCATCTGGATGCAAATAAGCATGAACATAGAAAGCGGCAGTCAGTTAGGCACATGAAACAGCGAGCTTCACAAGAAGTTTACGGCATGCTGGTAAGCACAAACGCCGAGAAAGTGGTAGTCAGTTAGGCACCTGAATAAAATCAAGCTTCACAAGAAGTTTCTACTGTGCAAAATGTCTCTGAGCATCACACAATCATGTGTAAAAGCATCTTATGATCCTGCAATCAACAATGTGAGCTTATTCAGCAGATTGCATCAAAACCTTTCTTGGTGATTAATAAGCTGGACAGAGCAATTGCCAAAGGTAGCACTTATGCATAAAAGGAAATAAATGGAGGAAAATGACATGAATTTCTTTAGCCTGAGCGAACACTACAAACAAATTCCAATAACACAGAGCAGTAAATGGTCCACATGGGAGCTTCATTAGGCAAGCAACCTAGCTAACAAATATTTGTTGCGTCCCTACTATGTGGTCGTACATGAAGAATCAAGAACACACGTGCAAAAAGCTAGTTCTAACTGAATTTAACTTTCTAACTGAATTTAACTTTCAGTTGGCATTTATCTCTCATGGTAGTTTCCATTTTTTTATAGAGAAACAAGATAGAGGAGAGCGAAGTAGAGAGGAGGCCGTGGTGACCAAGGAAACCTAAAATTCTGGACTGAATAAAAAGACATAAGTTGGGGAGAAATTTAGGTCAGTAGACTGCTGAGCTCCTGCATATGCATGATTTTACAAATGTGATACCTCAGTGCTCCCTTCAGTTTTGAACGACTCAAAGCATCTAATTATTCTGTTCTAAAATATTTTAATGTCTGCACTTTGGTACAGCAGCAACTGTCATGAACTGAATTATGGCTGAAGAATAAGAAAGTAGAACCTAGAAAGGTCTACCATGCATACACAACAAATCTGAACAAAAATAACGAACACTAATGATTCCAAGCAACGCATAACAAAACCATACTTTTGAAATATAACACGGGTCATTTTTTTATGTATTGTATATTAGCGCATTACTTATACAGCAGATGTCAAATTAAGCAGAAGTGGGTAGAAATCAGCAGAAGTGGACAACAAAAGTCAACAGCCCATCACCTTGCAATATATATATAACATACTTTCACCGACCATCATACCGCTAAACACCAAGGCGCATTGGCCATCCGCTTGAATTATTATTCTGCAGCAAAAGAAAAGAAAATACACATAGAGCACCAATTAGAAGGGCTCCTGCACACCCGTCAACGGTCTATATGGCAACAAAAACAAACCATTTGGTAATTCATCAAGCTGATGGTGTGCATTAGGTTGGGCTTGCTTACATGGTACATAGGCATTTAGGCTACAGAAATCTTTAGAGATCAGGAGTGCATGCAACAGAGGGGAAGCTCGCCTTGGGTCTCCCCTAAATTTTCCCATGGTTGGCAGAGGAGGTGAGGCTGGAGGCAGAGGTAGCGCCGCCACTCACGGCATAGCAGAGGCGAGTCGGACCGCCTCCCTAGCTGGCTGGTAGCGCTGCCTCCATGAGGGCCGGCCTGCTCCTTCACCCTGTCGCCGGCTTCCTCCCTCTTCCCTGTAGCTTCACCACATTATAAGCAGGCACTGCTTGGCACAGATATGGCAGCCACATTAGCATCTATAGGAGCAAACAAAATAGCAAACCTTGAACAAAACAACACATAGAAACGAGAGAGGGGCATAGGGAGGCGTGGAGGAGAAAAGACCTTGAGCTGCTGTTGATCCTCTCCATGTCTGGGCGTCATCATCCTCTCCTTCCCTACATCCACCAACAAAACAGAGCAAACAGGGAGGGGTGAGGGGGAAACCACATCCACGTCTGCCGAAAAGAACCAAACAGAGAGGGGGGAGAGGGGAGGGGGCACCTTGAACTCGAGTTGCTGGACGCCAACACCGTGGAGATCGTGGTTCAGGTGTAAGAAGCCCTCGACGACGGCTACCTGGGTGGCTGGGTGCGCCCCTCCTGCTGCTCCTCCTCCTCGAGCAGGACAAGGCTGGCGGCTGCAGCGCGAGAAGAAGGCCATGCTCCTGTATCCTGCTGCTCCCCTCCTCCTGTCTCGAGGGCAAGCTCCTCCTGCCGAGGCCGGATCGAGGCCGACAGGCACCGGCAGAGCACGGGGCGGCCGAGGCCGAGGCGCAGTGGAGAGGGAGGGGAGCGGGGCGGATCAAATCGAGCGCCGCCGTCGTCTCCCTGTGCCTGCCGCTGGAGGGAATGGTGAAGGGGAGGAGGAGGAGGCGCGGTGGAGAGCAGGGTAGAAGGGGATACCTAGGGTTTGTGGTGGCTGAGGGAGAGAGATCGAGGAGGGAGTGAGGGTTGTGGAGTGCGGGTGATTGGATTGGGCCGAGGGGCTTTCGACGGCAGGGTTACTCACGCCCCCGCAAATTGCGCGACGCGCACGCGGCATGCGGGGAGAGGGCGCACTCGCACCTCGAAACGGCTTACCCAGCAAATAGGCACAGGACAAGAGCCCATCCGTCATTGGCAACGTGAAGTTACCACGCGGTCAAAACCAGCAGCGAGAGCAGCGAGCATCTAACGGCCCAAACAAAGTCAAAGATCAAATTGACCATGATCCAACGGCCAACGAAGGCTGAAATCGGGGGAGCCTTCTGGAGGTGAGTTGGCTAGCTTTTTTTTTGTTTTAAATTATCTTGGGATGCCTTGGGCATCCGAAAGCTTGAGCTTTTGTGTATCCTTAATTCCTTTTATATCAGGGTTTCTCTAAATCTTAAAAACTTCATCCACACAAAACTCAACAAGAACTCATGATATAAGTTAGTATAAACCAAGGCAATAATCTTATCATTCTCTACTGTAGCAAATCACTAAAATTATTATTCAACATTGCATACTAAATTTTTCTGCATATTTAAAAGTCATATCCTCAAATAGAATCATTAATCACGCAAACATATGCATACAATGCAAACATAACAACAATCTGTCTAAACAGAACAATATGTAAAGAGTGTAATGTTCATCATACTTCCCTAAATCCAGAAATTCTGAAACATTACCAGATTGTAGAAAAATTATTATAGCTTACTATGCAAAAAGTTTCAACATTTTTATCACATTCTGACTTTTCTAGAGAATTTTTGCAACAGCAACAAACTTTCTGTTTTGAAACAGCCACAAGTAGACTCGCAAAATAAGCATGACAAAGGCTATACTTGATATTTTTATTAAAATAAAAGATGCAAAACATTATTATAAATAACAACAAGAAAATCCTAACAAAATAAAATGACGCTCCAAGCAAAACACATATCATGTGACGATAAAAATATAGCCTCAAGTAAGGTTACAGATAATGTTGGAGACGAAAGAAGGGATGCCTTCCGGGGCATCCCCAAGCTAGTTGCTTGGATCTTCCTTGAATATTACCTTGGGAGTTCCTTGGGAATCCCCAAGCTTAGGGTCTTGTCACTCCTTATTATCCTCATATCGACATCTCACCCAAAACTTGAAAACTTCAATCATACAAAACTTAACGGAAGATCGTGAGATAGGTTAGTATGATAAAGAGCAAACCATTTCACTTTGGCACTATCAAAGAAAATATTCATAATTATTTCCACACAATGCCTACTGTAGCATATCATTTCCACAATTTATATTAAGCAATATAAGCCATAGAAACTAGGAAACAAGCAAACTATGCATTGAAAACGGAATCTGTCAAAAACAGAACAGTCTGTAATGATTTGGAAAACAACCATATCTGCTACTCCAAAATTTCTGAAAAATTAGGACAATGCATGGAATTTTTATATACTTACATAAAATTAAGATCAAAATCACATTCTAGTGAATTTTAAAATTCCTGGATTGAGTGCAAAAGTTTCTGTTTTTGCACAGATTCAAGTCAACTATCATCCACACTATCCCAAAGGCTTTACTTGGCACTTTATTGAAAAAAGCAATAAAACATGATTACTACAGTAGCATAACCATGTGAACACACAAAAACAGTAGGTAAAAGTGTTGGGTTGTCTCCCAACATGCACTTTTCCTTAATGCCTTTTAGTTAGGCATGGTGAGTTCAATGATACTCGCATAAAAGATAAGAATTGAAACATAACAAGAGCATCATGAATCACATGGCACGAACATTTAAGTATAACCCACTTCCTATGCATAGGGATTTTGTGAGCAAACAATTTATGGGAACAAGAATCAACTAGCATAGGAAGGCAAAACAAGCAAAACTTCAAGATTTTCAACACATGAGGATACCGAATGGCTGATGCTTAAGGGCTATGCGGGAGAAGGGGTAGTTCACCAATGGGATAAGCCGAAGATCTCGGAGGACGACTGGAGCTTCCGTTCCCCAAAGAAGCAAGGGGGCCTGAAGAACAATAGCACGCTATGTAGCCCTGTCTCAACCCTGGCCTGCTGGTCACCCCAGGCGGCTATAACACCTCCTTTCAAGCTCAGAAGATCTGAAGGGATGGAAGCAAACGACGCCACGAAGATATCAGCATGATAAACAACCCCTACACCTACCCAGGCCTGCGCGTCGAGCGATCCGGGAGAAGGATCTGTAATGTGTTCTCTGTTTTATCTTAGTACTCTGGTTTTCCCTATTCGCTGAACTGCTCCTCTTAGTGAGCTAAGGTAAAACATACTGGCGCGTTTCGGGGTTTCATTCCCAGTAATGGAACCGGGGAGGGGGACCTCCTTGTTCATCTAAAAAAACTTGATATTATTGAGATTTGTAGAAGCACATGTTCCTCTCCCATAATAATTTTCAGAAGCATCATGAATGGATTCAAAAAATATAGCTATCACATAAAGAATTTTTTTCATGATCCACATGCATATTTTTTTTATTACTCTCACATGAGCAAATTTATTCTCATGAATAGTAGTGGGAGCAAACTCAACAAAATAACTATCATGGGATTGAAAATTAAAATCAGGATGGCAAGTTTCATGGTTATCATTATTATTTATAGCATACAAGTTATCAGCATAATCATCAAATATAGGAGGCATGCTTTCATCATAAAATTTTCTCATCAAAACTTGGGGAACTAAAAATATCATCTTCATCAAACATAGCATCCCCAAGCTTATGGCTTTGCATATCATTAGCATCATGGATATT
This sequence comes from Triticum aestivum, assembly GCF_018294505.1. Lineage (NCBI taxonomy): Eukaryota > Viridiplantae > Streptophyta > Magnoliopsida > Poales > Poaceae > Triticum > Triticum aestivum. Next base: position 605,309,146 of record NC_057810.1, on the reverse strand, counting down.
TAAAGAATTCATACTAACAACGTTGCAATCATGCTCATCATTCATGGATTTTGTGCAAAACATTTTATTAAATTCTTCTTCTATCAATTGAGCGCAATTTTTTGATCCATCATTTTCACGGAAGACATTATAAAGATGACTAATATGAGACCACCTCAATTCCATTTTTTGTAGTTTTCTTGTATGAACCAAACTAGTGATAAAACAAGAAACTAAAAGATTCAATTGCAAGATCTAAAGATATACCTTCAAGCACTCACCTCCCCGGCAACGGCGCCAGAAAAGAGCTTGATGTCTACTACGCAACTTTATTCTTGTAGACTCGTGTTGGGCCTCCAAGAGTAGAGTTTTGTAGGACAGTAGGAATTTTCCTTCAAGTGGATGACCTAAGGTTTATCAATCTGTGGGAGGTGTAGGATGAAGATGGTCTCTCTCAAACAACCCTGCAGCCAAATAATAAAAATGATCCTGTGTCCCTAACACACCAAATACAATGGTAAATTGTATAGGTGCACTAGTTCGACGAAGAGATGGTAATAAAAGCGTAGTAATGATAGTAAATATTGATTTTTGTGATAGGAACAATAAAAAACAGCAAGGCAGCAATTGATAAAATGGAACACAAACAATATTGCAATTCTTGAAAATGAGGCCTAGGGTCCGTACTTTCGCTAGTGCATTCTCTCAACAATGCTAATCTAATTGGATCATATAACTATCCTCAACGTGCGATGAAGAATCACTCCAAAGTTTTTATCAAGCGGATAACATAAGAAGAAATTGTTTGTAGGGTATGAAACCACCTTAAAGTTATTATTTCCGTTCGATCAATTCAAGAGTTCGTACTAAAATAACACAAAGTTATTCTTTCTGTTCAATCTATCCAAGAGTTTGTACTAAAATAACACGATACGATACGCATCAACCAACTCTAATGTCACCTAAATACTCCAATGTCACCACAAGTATCCATGAGTTAATTATACGATACACATCAAACAATTTCATATTCATAATACTCGATCCAACACAAAGAACCTCAAAGAGTGCCCCAAGATTTATACGAGAGAAACAAGGATGAAAACATGCATCACCCCCTATGCATAGATTACCCCAATGTCACCTCGGGAATCCGCGAGTTGAGTGCCAAAACATATATCAAGTGAATAAATATAATACCCCATTGTCACCGTGGGTATTCATATGCAAGAAATATATCAAGTTCTCTCAAATCCATAAAAGTATTCAATCCGATAAAACAAAATCTCAAACGGAAACTCAGTTCATCATAATAAGATAGAGACAGGAAAACACCATATTATCCAACTATATTAACAATGCCCGCGATACATCAAGATCGTCAAATCTCAAGAACACAAGAGAGAGAGATTAAACACATGAATACTGGTACAAACCCTCAGCCCCAAGGGTGGACTACTCCCTCCTCATCATGGTTGCCGCCGGTATGATGAAGATGCCTGCCGATGATGATTTCCCCCTCCGGGCTCCAGCGGAGTGCCGTAACGGGGTCTAGATTGGTTTTTCATGTCTACAGAGGCTTGCGGCAGTGGAACTTCTGATCTAGGGTTTCCCCCATCATTTCTAGAATATTTAACAATTTATAGGGCGAAGAGGCGGTGCGGGAGGCCAACAAGGTTGGCATTGATAACCCACAAGTATAGGGGATCGCAACAGTTTTCGAGGGTAGAGTATTCAATCCAAATTTATTGATTTGACACAAGGGGTGCCAAAGAACATTCTCAAGTATTAGCAGCTGACTTGTCAATTCAACCACACCTGAAACACTTAATATCTGCAGCAAAGTATTTAGTAGCAAAGTAGTTTGGAGGTAACGGTAACGGTGGCAAAAGTAACAGTAGCAGTTTTGTAGTTATCGTAACAGTGGCAACGGAGAAGTAACTAAACAAAGATCAATATGTGAAAAGCTCGTAGGCAATGGATCAATGATGGATAATTATGTAGGATGCAATTCATCATGCAACAGTTATAACATAGGATGACACGGAACTAGCTCTAGTTCATCAATGTAATGTAGGCATGTATTCCGAATATAGTCATACGTGCTTATGGAAAAGAACTTGCATGACATCTTTTGTCCTACACTCCCACGGCAGCAGGGTCCTATTGGAAACTAAGGGATATTAAGGCCTCCTTTTAATAGAGTACCAGACCAAAGCATTAGCACTTAGTGAATACATGAACTCCTCAAACTACGGTCATCAGCGGGAGTGGTCCCGATTATTGTCACTTCGGGGTTGCGGGATCATAACACGTAGTAGGTGACAATTAACTTGCAAGATAGGATCAAGAACTCACATATATTCATGAAAACATAATAGGTTCAGATCTGAAATCATGGCACTCGGGCCCTAGTGACAAGCATTAAGCATGGGAAAGTCATAGCAACATCAATCTTAGAACATAATGGATACTAGGGTTCAAACCCTAACAAAACTAACTCAATTACATGGTAACTCTCATCCAACCCATCACCGTCCAGCAAGCCTACGATGGGATTACTCAAGCACGGCTAAGGGAGTCCTGGATAAGGGGGTATCCGAACAGCCGGACAATATTCATCGTCCGGACTATAGAAGCATCAAGATAAAAGACTCAAGACTTCGGCTCGTGTCCGGATGGGACTCTCCTTTGCGTGGAAGACAAGCTTGGCGATCTGGATATTATGTTTCCTTCCTTGTAACCGACTCCATGTAAACCCTAGCTCTTCGGTGTCTATATAAACTGGAGAGGATGGTCCTTAGAAGGCCGATCATAATTACAATCATACCATCATTAGCTAGCTCTTAGGGTTTAGCCTCTACGATCTCGTGGTAGATCTACTCTTGTATTCCACATATCTTCAATATTAATCAAGCAGGAAGTAGGGTTTTACCTCCATCAAGAGGGCCCGAACCTAGGTAAACATTGTGTCCCTTGCTTCCTGTTACCATCAGCCTAAGACGCACAGATCGGGACCCCCTACCCGAGATCCGCCGGTTTTGACACTGACATTGGTGCTTTCATTGAGAGTTCCTATGTGTCGTTGCTTCGAGGCTTGATGGCGTCTTCAACCGTCAACAACACGGTCTAGGGTGAGACTTTTCTCCCCGTACAAATCTTTGTGTTCGGCGGCTTCGCACTGCGGGCCAATTCGCTTGGCCAGTTGGAGCACATCAATAGCTTCCCCCCTGGCCACCAGATCAGGTCCGGAAACTTGAACTACACGGCAGATATCCGCGGAGACTTGATCTTCGATGGATTCGAACCTGCGCCAGGAACGCCGGACAGTCACAACGAGCATGGCCTAGACCTGCTATCGGACAATGTTCGGGACATCGTCCCCGAAGCAGCCCTGGATCTAAATCCAGGGCAGGTGGCGTTGCCTATGGACGGAGGGCTGGACCCCGCCCCGCAGGCCGCACACTTATCGGCGGTGGAGCCGCCGAACACGGGTCTCACCTCTGTGGAGGCCTGTAACCCTGGGCCCCCGGACTCATATCCGACTGTTGGTCCTGGTCCGCTCACTCTCAAGCCAGCCGAGCCAGGCTGGGCTCGGGTAATGGAGTTTACCACTACAGTCATCTTTCAACACTCGCCTTTTGGCGACATGCCGAACTCATTAAAGTCTCTCTATCTGACAGGAGGCTCTGAGCCGAACTATGTACGGCTTGAGTGGGAAGCAGGCGACGAAGGAATTCGTTGCCCACCCACCACTCACTTTGTCACCACGATCGATGATTTAACCGACGTGCTCGACTTCGACTTCGAAGACATCGACGGTATGGACGATGATGCAGGAAACATACAGGAGCCACCGCTCATAGGGCGGTGGACAGCCACCTCTTCAAACGATATATACATGGTGGACACTCCGAAAGAAACCAATGGCGACGAGGCAGTGGAGGACAACCCTTCGGGAGGAAAAGCAAAATATGGGCATCTCCGACGCCACTCCATACCCCGCCACATCAATACCGGTCCTGGAGATGATCTGGATAGTATCGAAGAGGAATACAGTCCTGATCAGCCGACCATCAAGCAGGCCGTACAGGCCACCATGGGATACTTGGAGAGGGACAACTATACACCCCCCTCCGAAGACGAGGTAAGCCTCGACAATGATGAATTCGGCATGCCTGAAGACCCAGTGGAACAAGTTCGCTTTAGGCGACGACTCATAGCCACTACAAAGAGTCTGCAAAGGAAGCAAGAGCAGCTTAAGGCCGAACAGGATTTGCTAATAGAGCGGTGGACCAAGATCCCAGCCACCGAGAAGTACGGACTCGACCGCCCTAACAAAGGGCACACGCGGCACAACTGGCTACCTCAACCTAAGCAGGAAAACCAAAGGCACACAACCCGACGTCCGCAGACCACTACGGTCCAAACCAGCAAGAAGGATACACGAAGAAGCAGCCTCAAGCCCCGGCGCAATGGTCATAAATAGCAAATCAGGGAAGCTGGTATCAAGTTCAGCAAATCCCAGTCCGGTCAACGGACAAAGAACAGCTCAAGCCTATTCGGCCCAAGCCACGAACTCGATCAGCCGTGCGAAATTCATGGTACTCCCAAAAAAACGGCAAAACATACTAATAGAGAATGCCGGATCTCCAAAGTAAAGCAACTGGGCGTGTGTCGGAAACATTGAGGGGAGGCGCTTAGTCAAAAGCCCCCCCAGCACAATAGTACGACCGATCGCCCCCTACCATACAAACCATATCAATTCAATGGCATACCCCCAGACCTAATAGTCCAAGGGCTCCTTAAACAATAAAGCCCAAGCGGGCATGCAAATAGAACCTTCTACAAGGTGTCAGGAACAAAGGTCAGGTTCATTGGCCCGCCGCCCTAACAGTTGTCTTCAGATAACCAAATAAGGCCGCGCCATCGGCGCATTCCCCTATACGGTATCACACCGTATGCCAACAGGATGAACCACGGTGGCTAGATTCCACGTGGTAAATCATCAGGCCAGCACCGGTAATACACTCATGCCTACGTGCAGAGCCAAACCCCGCCCTTAAAAGCGGAGATCATACAGTTGCCAGAGTAGCAAGTTGCGCATGCCTGTCAATATTTTGATATGACAGCCAACTATCCGGACACCAACTGAGGAGTCCGGGCTACTTCTCGAATAGCGACTGGGATCACCAGGGTTCGATCAGGAACCTTTGGACCAACCACAGGAGGACGTTCGGCGGCCTCCATGCACTTACCTTCACAAACTAAATTTTATGCAGAACAGGTTTGGCGTCGGCTCGGAGACACAAGGACAGGGCCATGCAGGTAGACGGCAGTTCAAATTTACTTTCAATCCATTCACAGCCCCCTCTAAGTCTGGCCATTTACAGGTTCCGCCAAAAAACCATCTCTTTTTCATAATCAGAAATCGCATTCATATGCATAGACATATCATATTACTGCGATGCGTAGACTTAAATAACATGCACCGGCCATCGTTTATCATTGACGCCTCTTTGCCATAATAACGGCAGCCACGCTTTGTGTTACGCCCGGTTATGCCAGGGGCTCCACAGTATGGCAATAAAGTCCGACCACCTTCTCGGTCGCTCGGCACCCCGAACTTATAGCACTATATGTATCAGCTCCGAATCATGTCTTGGGTCATTGGTTGGGTTTGCCCGGCTCCCATGTTTTGGTACCTTACGTTCCGTTCCGTAGGCTAAGGTAGCGCTGGGAGAACTACTGCGATTGTGTCCTGGATATGCCGGACGAGCACCTCAATAGAGAAAGCCGATAACCGACTGTCATGATGCGGCGAGAGCTGGTCAGCTGTTCGAGAGGTTGCAAAATCCTTAAAGATTTATTCCGCATAACGCCACTATAAAATGCAGATTGCGACGGATCGGTCTACCGATCAAGCGCCAATAGAGCCCCTAGTCCGGCCTTCCGGACACTATGGGCTGCGCCGACCATACTCGAATTCCTATGGCTAAGTGAGAGCAGTAAAGCCCTATAGTCCGATTGCCTGGTTCGTGGTAAGAAACACCTCCTTATAAGGACCCAACCATGGGATAAAGAGTTTTCAGAAATACCCCGAACATCCCTGTACTTCTCACGTGGGGGCTGAAGCCGACGACTGGCCAACTCTCAGAATTTACATACAATAAACAGCCGCAAAGGAAGAACATATGTTCAAACAAAACAAGCAACATATAATAAAAAGTGCCATTATCCCATATTACAAATGTTGGCAAAAATGCCCTCAGGGAAATATAATGTCTTTGGTGCACTTATCTGCTGCCAGGCGGGCACCCTTCATTACACCTTCATAATACAGTCCGGGCTTGCGATGCTCCTTACCCTCTGGTGGCCCCTCAGTTATCAGCTTTTCCATGTCAAGCTTCCCCCAATGCACTTTTGCATGGGCAAGCGCCATTCGTGCACCTTCTATACAGACTGATCGCTTGATAATATCAAGCCGAGGACAAGCGCCCATAATCCGCTTGACGAGTCCGAAGAAACTGCTGGGAATTGGCTCTGCAGGCCACAGCCGGATGATCAAGTCCTTCATGGCTAGTTCGGCCGCCTGGTGCAGTTCGACCAGCTGCTTCAGCTGATCGATAAAAGGCACCGGATAGTTCGACGCTAGATACTGCGACCAGAAGTTCCTCCCCGCATACTCACTCTCCTCGGACCTGTAAAATTGGGCAGCATCTGATATGCTACGAGGCAGATCTGCAAACGCCCCTGTAAAATCAAGAATTCAGCTTGCCGCTTAGAGTTCTCCACATTATAACATCATAACGGCCATAGATACTACATGCCTTACCAGCCGCAACTTTCCGGGCCCCCTGAATGTCCCGTACAGCACCTCGGGCTTCTTCCCGAGCATCTTCCACGGCTTGGAGAGCTTGGGCGAGTTCGGATTCTTTCCCTACTAGACTCTGCTCCAAGCTCTCACTTTTCGTCACAGCATCCTAAAGCTCCCGCTCAGCTATGACGACCCTGGCCTCGTGTTTTTCATGCAGAGCCTATTCGGTGGCAGCCTTCTCTTGGGCATCAGCCGCTGCCTTCTTCAGTGCCTCATATTCGGCACTCGCTCCTAGGGCGTATAACATAAATACTTTTCAATAGGCACACTTATTGATTTGTGCCCAATGCAAGACAATGTTCAAACATACCTTGCCTCTCCTCCAATTGCTAATTCACACAGCCAAGTTCTTCTTTGGCCCATTTCAGGCTCTCTTTCAGTTCGGACACTTCCGCATCATGAGCGGCCGTCCTCTCCGCAGACGTCTGTTTTCAAAAACATGGGTATACATCATTAAAAGTTCCCGTTACAACTGAGGATTTGATCCCCTGCCCGACTCTCTTTTTTCCGGATAGTGTATCAGGGGCTACTCCTCATATCATACTAATTCTTTAAAGGTTCCTTAGAAACCATACCTCAAAAGCCTTTATAAGGCCACGACAGGACTCATTCAGCCCGTTTTCGGCAACCTGAATCTTTCCAACCACTGCACCCATAAGGGTACGATGTCCATCAACGACGGACGCATTCTTCAACACTGTCAACAGACCGCCCGACAGCTCGGCGTATGCTGAGGTGGCCGGTGGAGTAGGCAAACCTCCCTCCATGGAGGATGGCCGCTTGCCCGATCTTGGAGCCTTAGGGACCTCCAGAACTTTATCCGGCCCCGAGTCTCTTTGAGACGACACCTCGGTGTCGCGCCCGAACTTCAGAAAAGGAGTCCTCGGAGGCGTCTCGCTCGCCACAGCATTCGAGCTCAACGAATCCTCCGATGAGGATTGTCCGGCAGGAGACCTTGCCGGGCTATATGAGATGTGGTGATAGTTAAAACTACTATACCCGAACAACCCTGGATACATAGGCGTATTCGGATTTCGGTTACTTATGATTTTCCCAGGGGCTGGGCCTCAGGATCCCAGTCCGGGCTGTTATCGGCAGCCGGGGTGGATGCCTCTAGAGGGGAACCTCGCCCTCTCTTGGGCGACTCGGCCTCCAGGGACGGGGAAGCTGCACGCTTCTCCCCGCCGGCAGAGCGAGGCTCGTCCTCCTCTGCCTCCTCCTCTTCGTCTTCGGAAGAAGGAGCGTCGCTGGAGCCTTCGGACCGGGTGTCCGGAGCCTCGCGACAACGGAGGCCACTTCGGATCTTCTTGACCTGCTTGGAGGCCTCCTTCTTGGGCGCCTTGTAAGGTGCAGGGGCCAGCATCTTCTTCAGAAGAGGTCCGGCCGGTTCCTCCGGCAGCGGGGCCGGACATTGTATCCGCTCCACCCTTTTTATCCATCCGTAAAGCCACAATGAAGCATGATTAAAACATCCCCCTCATGATATCCCAGCTGAAGCCTGGAGGGACAGGGCGTGGCTATAACTTACCGGGCTTGCAGAATGGGATAATTGATACCCCCAGTCCTCAGAAGAGTCCGGCCATGATTTGCTGGACTTAAAGACCACCTTCTAGATATCCTTGTGGGAGGAATCATTGAGCTCCCGGAGGGTTTGGTGCTTGGTTGGGTCGAATTCCCATAAAGTACAGGCTCCACACTGGCAAGGGAGAACCAGGCGAACTAGCATCACCTGGACCACGTCAATAAGCTTGACGTCCTTGCCGACCATATTCCGAACTCGCGTCAGGAGCAGTGACATCTCATCAGACGAGCACCAGTTTGGGCTCTTCTTGGGCAGGACATAAGCCGCAGTGGAGCTCCCGATCTGAATTCAGGAGCTGTCACCCATTTTTCGCCACATGGTTCGGTGATATAAAACCACTGCTGCTGCCACTCCTTCACGGAGTCATTAAAAGTGCCCTTCGGCCAAACAACCTTGGGCATATTGCTCACCATGGCGCCGCTGCACTCGGCGTGTGCGCCACTCACCACTTTGGGCTTCACTTCGAAAATCTTCAGCCACAGGCCGAAGTGAGGCAGAATCCAGAGGAAGGCCTCGCACACGAGGATGAACGTCGAAACATTGAGAAAAGAGTTGGGGGAAAGATCATGAAAGTCAATCCCGTAATAATACATGACTCCTCGAACAAATGGGTGAAGGGGAAACCCGAGCCCATGGACAAAATGGAGGAGGAACACGACCCTCTCATGGGGCTCCAGAGTAGGGATAACCTGTCCCGCCGGTGGGAGACGGTGGCCAATCTTCTTGGCCAGATACCCGGCTTCTCGGAGCCTCTTGATATCCTTCTCCCGGACATTAGAGGCCATCAATTTGCCTCCTGCTCCGGATCTGAACATCTTAAAAAAACCTCTCTTTGATGGAGAAGAAGAGCGCTTGGGCGTTGGGGCTCGAGCAGAGGGGAATGAGTCAGCGGAAGGAGAAGGCGTGGGTAAAAGAGGAAGATGCCCTATCTCTTTATAAGAGAAGGTAAAGAGCTTTTTTGTGCCTTCCCACTTACCTAGTAGAACCTGCTAGTCTCCCACTCATCGCGATTAGCGATACGGTTTGGTTACCCATACCCGTATTGGTGAGAATCCCGTGATGAGGGGACATGATCTTCGCTTTGACAAGACGTGCTGAGGAAACTGCCTCGCGGTATACGCTGTGGCTGGTTGTGAAAAAAACGGTTCGAATAATGACCTGGTCCTAATGGCATGTCATGTCGTCTAAAAGTTGTCAGCTGAAGTATCATTCTCTCTACGGTGGTATGTGAAGATCATTTTGCAGATCCGGACACGACCTACGTGTTCGATGATAACCTTGGAGTATTCGGAGGAGGCCGCCTTGCAATGCCGAATACAAGACTGCGTGCCGGACTCATCATCATTGAAGCCTGGTTCAGGGGCTACTGAGGGAGTCCTGGATAAGGGGGTATCCGGACAACCGGACTATATTCATCGTCTGGACTATAGAAGCATCAAGATACAAGACTCAAGACTTCGGCTCGTGTCCGAATGGGACTCTCCTTTGCGTGGAAGACAAGCTTGGTGATCTGGATATTATGTTTCCTTCCTTGTAACTGACTCCATGTAAACCCTAGCTCTCCGATGTCTATATAAACCGGAGAGGATGGTCCTTAGAAGGCCGATCACAATTACAATCATACCATCATAGGCTAGCTCTTAGGGTTTAGCCTATACGATCTCATGGTAGATCTACTCTTGTATTCCACATATCTTCAATATTAATCAAGCAGGAAGTAGGGTTTTACCTCCATCGAGAGGGACCGAACCTGGGTAAACATCGTGTCCCTTGCTTCCTATTACCATCAGCCTAAGACGCACAGATCGGGACCCCCTACCCGAGATCTGCCGGTTTTGACACCGACAACGACGGTGATCATAATGAAATTGGTGATGGAGGATGGTTGATGATGACGATGGGACGGATTCCCATCTCTGGAGCCTCGAACAGACTCCAGATCAGCCCTCCCGAGGAAGATTAGGGCTTGGCGGCGGCTCCATATCATAAAACGCAATGGATCCTTCTCTCTAATATTTTTCTCCCCGAATGTGAATATATGGAGTTGGAGTTGAGGTCGGTGGAGGTCCAGGGGGCCCAAGAGGCAGGGGGTGTGCCCTGCACCTTTGTGGACAGAGTGTGGGCCCCCTTATGTTGATTCTTTTGCCAATATTTTTTTATTAACGTGTCTCCATGGAGTTTTAGGTCATTCCGAGAACTTTTATTTCTGCACAAAAATAACACCATGGCAATTCTGCTGAAAATAGCATCAGTTTGGGTTAGTTCCATTCAAATCATGCAAGTTAGAGTCCACAACAAGGGTAAAAGTGTTTGGAAAAGTAGATACGTTGGAGACGTATCAACTCCCCCAAGCTTAAACCTTTGCTTGTCCTCAAGCAATTCAGTTGACAAACTGAAAGTGATAAAGAAAACCTTTTACAAATTTGTTTGATCTTGTTGTTGCAAATATGTAAAGCCAACATTCAAGTTTTTAGCAAAGATTATGAACTAACCATATTCACAATAACACTTAGGTCTCACATTTACTCATATCAATGGCATAATCAACTAGCAAGCAATAATAATAAATCTCGGATGACAACACTTTCTCAAAACAATCATAATATGATATAACAAGATGGTATCTCGCTAGCCTTTCTGAGACCGCAAAATATAAATGCAGAGCACCCCTGAATATCACGGACAGACTTGACATTTTAATTCATGGCAAAAGAGATCCAGTCACAATCATATTCAATGTAAATTAATAGCAATGCATGCAAATGACAGCGGTGCTCTCCAACTGGTCTTTTTGATAAGAGGATGATGACTCAACATAAAAGTAAATAGATAAGACCTTCGCAGAGGGAAGCAGGGATTTGCAGAGGTGCTAGAGCTCGAGTTTTGAAACAGAGATAAATAATATTTCGAGCGACATACTTTCATTGTCAACATAACAACCAAGAGATCTTGATATCTTCCATGCTACATACATTATAGGCGGTTCCCAAACAGAATGGTAAAGTTTATACTCCCCCACCACCAACTAGCACCATTCCATGGCTGGCCCGAAACAATGGGTACGTCCAACTAACAACAATCCTGGGGAGTTTTGTTTGCAATTATTTTGATTTGATTTGAGCATGGGACTGGGCATCCCGGTTATCGACCATTTTCTCGTGAATGATGAGCGGAGCCTACTCATCATGAGAATGACCCACCTAGCATGGAAGATATAGACAACCCTAGTTGATACATGAGCTATTCGAGCATACAAAACATAATTTCATTTGAAGGTTTAGAGTTTGGCACATACAAATTTACTTGGAACGGCAGGTAAATACCACATATAGGAAGGTATGATGGACTCATATGGAACAACTTTGGGGTTTATGGAAGTGGATGCACAAGCAGTATTCCCGCTTAGTATAGGCGAAGGCCAGAAAGAGACTGGGAAGCGACCAACTAGAGAGCGACAACAGTCATGAACATGCATTAAGATTAACCAACAATGAGTGCAAGCATATGAGTAGGATATAAATCACCATGAACATAAATATCATGGAGGCTATGTTGATTTTGTTTCAACTACATGCGTGAACATGTGCCAAGTCAAGCTGCTCGAATCATTCAAAGGAGGATACCACCCTATCATACCACATCACAACCATTTTAATAGCATGTTGGCACGCAAGGTAAACCATTATAAACTCCTCGCTAATTAAGCATGGCATGAGAAACTATAATCTCTAATTGTCATTGCAAACATGTTTCATCCATAATAGGCCGAGTCAGGAATGATGAACTAATCATATTTACAAAAACAAGATAGGTCGAGTTCATACCAGCTTCTCTCATCTCAATCATTTCATCATATATTATCATTATTGCCTTTCACTCGCACGACTGAACGGTGTGGATAATAACAATAGTGCATGTGCATTGGACTAAGCTGGAATCTGCAAAAAATTAATACAATGGAGAAGACAAGATGATATGGGCTCTTAGTTAGACCAACAATAATGCATATGAGATCCACTCATCATTTTCATCGTGGTCTTCTCCTCTCGACCCCCAAAGAAAAGAAAAGAAATTCAAAGAAAAATAAAATTATTTACACGAGAAAGCTCCCAACAAGCAAAAGAAGAACGGGAAATCTTTTTGGGTTTACTTTTAGTATTACTACTACAAGCATGGAAAGTAAACTAGCTAAAAGCTACAACTATTTTTTTTGGTTTTTCTCAAGGTTTTTCAAGCAGACAAGAAGAAAGGAAGAAAAGAAAATAAACTAGCATGGATAGTACAATGAAAAAGTATGAACATCGACAACTGGAATGAGTGTGTGAACATGAATGTAATGCCGGTGAGAAATACATACTCTCCCAAGCTTAGGCTTTTATCATAAGTTGGTTTATGCCCATGGGTCGAAGCGACCCTCTCTGGTGTACTGAGGAGGGTCCTCGGGGTGCCACTGGTTAGCGAGCTCCTCTGGATCCCACTAATAAACAGACTCCCAATATGGGTCAAGTGGTGGCTCAGGCTCAGGCTCTGGGATTTGTGTCAGTTTCCAGTATGCATAAATGTCCTTGGGCAGGATGAGGTGCGTGCCTGAAAGTATGTTAAACAAAGAGGGTGTAGGCAAGATAATAGTCTCAAACTTAGTTTTAGCAAATATCAAGTTATACTTAAGTATCTTCTTCTTATTTTTAACAATCATGTGCTACCATACTCTTATAGTCTAGCAAAGTAGTGGGCAGCAACTTTTCCTCTTTCTCATGATGCCTAATAGGTATCTCAAAGTGTTTAGCAAGGCGTGAAGCAAAGATACGTCCAAAGATGGGGCCCTTCGTACGGTTCAGACTTAACCGTTTAGCAACAATATCTCCTAAACTGAAAGTTGTATCACGAAACAAAGCATGGCGCAAAATAGCAAGGTTGGGAGTACTAAGTTCCCACTGTTCTCGCGACCAATTAAGCATCTACTAGCAAATATTGCAAAGTATCGCAGAACAGGAAAATGTATACTAGTAGTCCTTGCATCTGAAACTTTTCTCGTTTCCCCTACAACAATTTGATCAATAAATCCATCCACATCACTAGGATGTGGTTCCTCGATGCTGCCCAAAAAGGGCAACTTGCAAACTACACAAAAATCCTATAGTGACATCTCACTCATCATATAAATAAAACTCCACTGAAGGTGGTGATTTTCTAGCATGGAAGTAAAAGTTTTACACGAAAATATTAGTGAGTAGGAGATACTGTTCACATTGGTCGCGGAGGAAGTCGGTGAGGCCTGCATTCTCAGCCAAATAATAAAAGTCGTCGTGAATTCCGACGGCTCTCAAGAATGCATCACAAGGCCATTCGCACGGCCGAACCTCCACAATGCGAGGAAGATTGTATTTTGGCTTTTTATTTTCTTCATTCTTCTTATCCTTCGAGCTTCGACTCGAGGAGCCCCTCAACAATCTCTTCATCATTTTCTTTCTCTGAAAAATTTCTAAAATTTTTAGCGACTCAAAATAAAAGTGGACTAAACTCAACAAGATTGATAGCAACTACTCCCACAAGTGCCTAGAGGCTATATCATGCATTAAAATTACTTTGGACCATTCAAATTTGACATGCGAGCTCAAGAACAGGGCACCTCAGCAGCAAAAAATTGCAATAAATAAAGCACTAGAATGAAAACTAATTGGACCATTGGAGGACTCACATACCAAAGAACAATCCCCCAAAGCAGTTTTGTGAATGGAGCTTTGAAGAAGGAGATCGAAAACGGTGGCAAAACAAGCTAGAACACGAGTTTGAGCTACGGGATGATTTTTTCTGGAGGAAGACGAAGTGTGTGGGTGCTGGAATAAGTGGAGGGGGTCCACGTGGGGCCCACGAGGCAGGGGGGTGCCCTAGGGGGATGGGCGTGCCCTGTACCCTCGTGGCCAAATGCTGGGTCCCCCTGGTGTGTTCTAAGTGCCAGAAATTCTCAAATATTCTACAAAAAAATATATCCAATTTTCAGGGCATTTGGAGAACTTTTATTTTTGGGGTATTTTTTATTGCACAGATAATACAAAAAACAGACAGAAAATACTATTTTTGCATTATTTAAACTAAATAATATAAAGTAAAAGGAGGGTACAGAAGGTTGTGCTTTCTAAGTTCATCCATCTCATGCCCATCAAGGGGAATCGACTAACAAGGTTGATCAAGTCTTGTTAACAAACTTCTTTCGAATAACATGAAACCGGAGAATTTTCGAATAACACAAGGTTACCTCAACGGGGATATGCATGTCCCCAACAATAAGAATATCATATTTATTTTTTACTTTAGGAAGAGGGAATACAAAACCTCTAATAGTAATCGTTGAAATTTTTCTAATAGAATTGATACTATGAACTTGAGGTTGTTTCTTCGAGAAGTGTACCGTATGCTCATTACCATTAACATGAAAAGTGACATTGACTTTGTTGCAATCAATGACATCCCCTGCAGTATTCAAAAAGGGTCTAACAAGGATGATTGACATACTGTCGTCCTTGGGAATATCAAGAATAACAAAGTTCATTAAAATAGTAACGTTTGCAACCACAACAGGCACATCCTCACAAATACCGATGGGTATATCAGTTGATTTATCGGCCATTTGCAAAGAGATTTCAGTAGGTGTCAACTTATTCAAATCAAGTCTACGATATAAAGAGAGAGGCATAACACTAACACCGGCTCCAAGATCACATAAAGCAGTTTTAACATAGTTTCTTTCAATGGAGCATGGTATAGTTGGTACTCCTGGCTCTCCAAGTTTCTTTGGTATTCCACCCTTAAAAGTATAATTAGCAAGCATGGTGGAAATTTCAGCTTCCGGTATCTTTCTTTTATTTGTGACAATATCTTTCATATACTTAGCATAAGGATTCATTTTAAGCATATCAGTCAAACGCATACGCAAAAAGATAGGTCTAATCATTTCAGCAAAGCGCTCAAAATCCTCATCATCCTTTTTCTTGAATGGCTTAGGAGGAAAGGCATGGGTTTCTGAACCCAAGATTCTCTTTCTATACCGTGCTTCCTAGCAACAAAGTCTCTCTTATCATAACCGTTGATTCTTTGATTGTGGGTTATCAAGATCAACATCAGGTTCAATCTCTATATCATTGTTATTACTAGGTTGAGCATCAGCATGAACATCATCATTAACATTATCACTAGGTTCATGTTTATTACCAGATTGGGTTTCAGCATCAGAGATAGGAATATCATTGGGATTCTTAGATGTGTCAACAACAGGTTCACTGGAAGCATGCAAAGTCCTACGTTTTTCTTTTTCTTCTTCTTAGAAGGACTAGGTGCATCAACATTCATTCTCTGAGAATCTTGCTCAACTCTCTTAGGATGGCCCTTAGGATACAAAGGTTCCCGAGTCATTCTACCACCTCTAGTCATGACTCTAACATCATTATAATTGTTCTTATTATTTAACTCAATGAGCAAATCATCTTGTGCCTTAAGTACTTATTCTACTTGAGTGGTAACCATGGAAGCATGTTTACTAATAAGTTTAAGACCACCTTTAACTCTAGACATATAATCACTCAAGTGTTCAACCATATAAGCATTACGTTTCAATTGTCTACCAACATAAGCATTGAAGTTTTCTTGTTTAACAGTAAAATTATCAAACTCATCCAAGCATTGACTAGCAGACTTGTTACAAGGACTATCACCTTCATCAAATCTATAAAGTGAATTTACCTTTACTACCTGTGTCGGGTTATCAAGACCATGTAATTCTTCAATAGGTGGTAAATTCTTAACATCTTCAGCTTTAATACCTTTTTATTTCATAGATTTCTTTGCCTCTTGCATATCTTCAGGACTGAGAAATAGAATACACCTTTTCTTTAGAGTTGGCTTTGGAGTTGGTTCAAGAAGTGTCCAATCATTATCATTACTCAATATATTATTCAATAGCAATTCAGCTTGCTCAACAGTTCTTTCCTGAAAACACAACCAACACAACTATCCAGGTGGTCTCTGGAAGCATTGGTTAGTCCATTATAAAAGATATTAAGTATTTCATTTTTATTGAGAGGATGATCAGGCAAAGCATTAAGTAATCGGAGAAGCCTCCCCCAAGCTTGTGGGAGACTCTCTTCTTCAATTTGCACAAAATTAAATATTTCCCTTAAGGCAGCTTGTTTCTTATGAGCGGGGAAATATTTTGCAGAGAGGTAATAAATCATATCCTGTGGACTACGCACACAACTAGGAGCAAGACAGTTAAATCATATCTTAGCATCACCCTTTAATGAGAAAGGAAACAATTTAAGGATATTGTAATAGCGAATTTTTTCCTCATGAGTAAACAGGGTGGCTATATCATCCAATTTAGTAAGATGTGCCACAACAGTTTCAGATTCATAGCGATAAAAAGGATCAGATTCAACCAAAGTAATTAACTCAGGATCGACAGAGAAATCATAATCCTTATAAGTAACACAGATAGATGAAGTAGCGAAAGCAGGGTAATATTTCATTCTAGCATTCAGAGACTTTTCTTTCAGCTTAGCTAATAGTTTCTTAAGATCATATCTATCATTGCAAGCAAAAAGGTCTCTAGCAGTTTGTTCATCCGTAACATAACCCTCAGTCACAACAAGCAATTCATATCTAGGGGAGAATCTTCATCATCACTTTCATTAATATCATCAATTTAAATAATTCCATTCTCTCTAACCCTAGCAAGTTGTTCATCCAGAAATTCACCTAATGGCACAATATTATCGAGCAGAGAAGTAGTTTCATCATAAACATCATGCTTAGCAGAAGTGGCATCATCAATAACATGCGACATATCAGAATCAATAGCAGGTGTAGGTGTCGCAAATTTACTCATAACAGAAGGTGAATCAAGTACAGAGCTAGATGGCAGTTCCTTACCTCCCCTCGCAGTTGAGGGGAAAATCTTAGTTCTTTAATCTTTCAAATTCCTCATAGTGACAAACAGATATAAATCCCAAGTGACTCAAAGAATAGAGCTATGCTCCTCGGCAATGGCGCCAGAAAAAGGTCTTGACAACCCACAAGTATAGGGGATCGCAACAGTTTTCGAGGGTAGAGTATTCAACCCAAATTTATTGATTCGACACAAGGGGAGCCAAAGAATATTCTCAAGTATTAGCAGCTGAGTTGTCAATTCAACCACATCTGAAAGACTTAATATGTGCAGCAAAGTATTTAGTAGCAAAGTAGTATGGAGGTAATGGTGGCAAAAGTAACTATAGTAGTTTGTAGTAATCGTAACAGTGGCAACGGAGAAGTAACTAAACAAAGATCAATATGTGAAAAGCTGGTAGGCAATGGATCAGTGATGGATAATTATGTAGGATGCAATTCATCATGCAATAGTTATAACATAGGGTGACACAGAACTAGCTCCAGTTCATCAATGTAATGTAGGCATGTATTTCGAATATAGTCATACGTGCTTATGGAAAAGAACTTGCATGACATCTTTTGTCCTACCCTCCCGTGGTAGCGGGGTCCTATTGGAAACTAAGGGATATTAAGGCCCCCTTTTAATAGAGTACTGGACAAAAGCATTAGTACTTAGTGAATACATGAACTCGCCAAACTACGGTCATCACCGGGAGTGGTCCCGATTATTGTCACTTCGGGGTTGCTGGATCATAACACGTAGTAGGTGACTATTAACTTGCAAGATAGGATCAAGAAATCACATATATTCATGAAAACATAATAGGTTCAAATCTGAAATATTGGCACTCGGGCCCTAGTGACAGGCATTAAGCATGGCAAAGTCCTAGCAACATCAGTCTTATAACATAATGGATACTAGGGATCAAACCCTAACAAAACTAACTCGATTACATGGTAAATCTCATCCAACCCATCACCGTCCAGCAAGCCTACGATGGGATTACTCACACACGGTGGTGAGCATCATGAAATTGGGGTTGTAGGATGGTTGATGATGATGATGGCGACGGATTCCCCTCTTTAGAGCCCCAAACGGATTCCAAACCAGCCCTCCCGAGGAAGATTAGGGCTTTGACGGTGGCTCCGTATCGTAAAACGCGATGAATCCTTCTCTCCGATTTTTTCTCCCCAAACGTGAATATATGGAGTTGAAGTTGAGGTCAGTGGAGGTCCAAGGGGCCCACGAGGCAGGGGGCGTGCCCTGCACCTTTGTGGACAGGATGTGGGCCCCCTTACATTGATTCTTTCACCAATATTTTTTATTAATTCCAAAACGTGTCTCCGTGGAGTTTCTGGTCATCCTGAGAACTTTTATTTCTGCACAAAAATAACACCATGGCAGTTCTGCTGAAAACAACGTCAGTCCGGGTTAGTTCCATTAAAATCATGCAAGTTAGAGTCCAAAACAAGGGCAAAAGTGTTTGGAAAAGTAGATACGTTGGAGATGTATCAGGCACAACCCACCAGGGAGCGCCTGGGCCTCCAGGCGCGCCCAGGTGGGTTGTGCCCTCCTCGGGGCACCCCTCTGGTACTTCTTTGGCCCATTGGATGTCTTCTGGTCCAACACAAATCTCCAAAAAGTTTCGTTGCGTTTGGACTCCGTTTGATATTGATTTTTTGCGATGTAAAAAACAAGCGAAAAACAGCAACTAGCAATGGGCACTATGTCAATAGGTTAGTCTCAAAAAATGATATAAAGTTGCTATAAAATTATTGCAAAACATCCAAGAATGATAATACAAGAGCATGAATACTTCATACGTTATAGATACGTTGGAGACATATCACGAGGCACATATTGTATTGTTGCCATCAAGGATAAAAAGATGGGGTTTTCATCATATTGCTTGAGTTTATCCCTCTACATTATGTCATCTTACTTAAGGTGTTACTCCGTTCTTTATGAACTTAATACTCTAGATGCATGCTGGATAGCAGTCAATGTGTGGAGTAATAGTAGTAGATGCAGAATCGTTTCGGTCTACTTGACACAGACATGATGCCTATATATTCATAATCATTGCCCTGGATATCGTCGTAACTTTGCACTTTTCTATCAACTGCTTGACAGTAATTTGTTCACCCACCGTATTATTTGCCTTCAAGATAGAAGCCTCTAGTGAAACCTCACTACAAAAAAAGACACATCCGTGACATTTTGGGTCGAACGATTTTTTTTCCTGTCATATTTATGACACTTCTATGGCGATAATTGTGACAAAACCCGGTATCATCATAGATGTGGTGGGCTCCTACTTCTATGATAGAAAATAATGACAGAAAATGGGCTTTTCGTCCTAGGCGGGCTGGAGATGCAGCTGCATGACATTCTTTGGGCCGTCCATGAAGGAAAAGACTGTGGTAGAAGCGTGGACGAGGAAAATTTCGGGGAGTTCCCGTTTACGGTGGGTGGTCGGGGGCTGAGCGATGCGCGTTTCTCTCATACATGTACGCACGTGTGTGTGAGGCATTGGGCTCTAACTGAACCCGAGCGATTGCACTGCAGGTTACGCATTACTGAACCCGAGCGATCGATCGATGGCTGTTAACTGAACCCGATCGAGCGATTCCTTTGCTACAACTGCTAACAGAAGCCGATCGATGCTGCCTCTGGATGAATAGTGAGCATTGCAGTGGGGGGGGGGTTGGATGAATAGTTCCCGGTGGGGGTGGATGAATAGGACCTTGTGGTGTTGCCTCTGGATGAACAGGATCCCGATCGATCGAGTCGGTTGGGGCTGGATGAACAGGACCCCGTGGAGGGCTGGATGAACAGGATGACCCCATGGAGGGATGGATGAACAGTAGACTGTGGAGGGGTGTATGAACAATATCACGTGGAGGGGTGGTTGAACAGGAGCCCGTGGAGAGGGCTGGTTGAACAGTAGCCGGTGGAGTAGCGCACGGTGGAGGATGGATGAACAGGAGCCCGTGGATGAACAGTCATAGGTGGAGGCTGGAGGAGGTCGACAGTGGATGAACAGTAGCCCGTGGAGGCTGGAGGAGGTCGACGGTGGAGATGAACAGTATCCCATGGAGTCCCGTTTTACGGTACGCCACACCCCTCCTGTCGGATTCCGGGTTCCGGCAGACCCTTGAGGTTCAAACTCTGGGGTGCGCGTGAAGATCTCTCCTCTACCAACCCACGTCCCAACGCCTCACTCGGAAATCTAGGCTAGCAAGATGAATAACACAAGGGACACAGAGTTTATATTGGTTCAGGACACCATTGTGGTGTAATACCCTACTCCAGTGTGTGGTGTGTGGATTGCCTCAGGGGCTGATGATGAAGAATACAAAGGAAGAACAGCCTCGCGAGGGGTGTTCTTGTGGTGGTGTGTTTGGAGAGGAATTGCCCCGTCTCTGTTGGCTCTGGGTGAGATCTAGATGAGATGATCCCCATACTGTGGTGGCTAGTCCTATATATAGAGGCCCTAGTCCTCTTCCCAAATATTGAGCAGAAAGGGCGCCAACAACGGCCATTTTGAAGGGGAACATCTAGTACATTTATCCTGACTAAAGTTGGTCTTTGACTGCCAAAGGCCCTGACGATGACGCTGTCTTGGGCTCCACGGTGACCTCCATCCTGCCGCTCTACTGGTCTTGGTCTTGTTGCACCGAAATGGTAGCTTTTGCCTGATGCCTTGGTCTATGCTTGCTCCCTTTGCACCAAAGAGGAAACAAGGACACTGCACAGGCCGGCGCCCGCCTGGTGCCCGCCTGGTCTCGATCGTCATGGCTTGCGTCATGAGCACCTCACGAGGTACCCTGCCTTGATCTCTCCGCCACCTCGCGAGCCTGCCTGGTGAGGCCATTCCTGAGGAAGCTTCATGTCATCCGCCCCGTGAGGCTTCGCCCCTCGCGAGGGTCTTGAGCTTGAGTTGATGAAGATGGGCCGCACTGGGCCACTGCCCGATCCACGCCGCAGGCCACAGGTAGGCAAGTCTGGGGACCCCCCCGGGCCCAAGGCGCGCTCGGACTTGGCTTAGCGGAGAAGCGAAGGGGCAAGTGCTAAGCGCCGCGGGTCCCATCAGCCTATGGCCTTGGGTGCCGCGTGGCGATTGATTGGACGTGGGCGTCTCTGCTTCCCCATGACCCCTCGGCAACTGCCCAACTGACAAAAGGGTCGGCCCGGGTCAGGCTTACCTTCTTTGCTCTCACCCGTCTTGCTCCAGATCCCCTTTCTCGCTCTTCTCCTCTTCACCTCCAGAATCCTCCAGATCTGCCTCAATCTCTCACCCCCGGCGAGCAATTGTGCCTCGCAAGACCCTAGCCGGGGCCCCACTGGCCGGGTACTTGCCGGCTCTGGATCCCCCGAACATGTCGGAGAAGAACCTCACCCTCACGCGCTTGATGATGGTGGCGCAAGGCAACGTGGGGGCGACTGTGCTCAAGCCCGGCTCCGCCCAACCGGAAGGCAAGGGGAGCACCTTCTACCCGTTCTTCATGAGCGCCATCATCGCTGGTCTGGTGCCTCCTTTTTCTGAGTTTTTCCTTGCTGTTCTTCGCCAATACAACTTGATGCCCTGCATCTCCACCCCAATTATGTCCTTCTCCTGGCGATTTTCGCCTACTATTGTGAGGCTCACGTTGGGGTGATGCCCTCAGTGGCTCTGCTGCGCCATTTCTTCTCCCTCCGAGTTTCTGGTGCCAGCATCACTGCATGTGCGAGCTTTATTGCATACTCCAAATCCAACGCCATATCGAAGACGAGGAGGCGGATCGAAGGCTTCCGGAGCAAGTGGGTCATGGTGGACGTCGGGCGCATCCACCCCTGGCTAGCGCTGCCTACGGGGCATCCCAAGGCCATCGATGCATGGTCTCGCGCGGAGCTTGACGATCGTCGGGCGAAGATGGTGCTGAAGGAGATGAATGCGGACCTGAGGCCGGGGAATTTGGGGGCGGCGAAGCTCACCGGGGCCATGCTCCTGAGGGAGTTCTTGGTGCACTGGGTGGCTCCACTTCAGGCACACTCGTGTCCGTTGTGGAGGCTCGGGGATGCAGACGCTGT
Organism: Triticum aestivum; assembly: GCF_018294505.1. Taxonomy (NCBI): domain Eukaryota; kingdom Viridiplantae; phylum Streptophyta; class Magnoliopsida; order Poales; family Poaceae; genus Triticum; species Triticum aestivum. Next base: position 605,286,712 of record NC_057810.1, on the reverse strand, counting down.
CCTCCGCCTGAGCTCTGAGGCCCTGGCCAACAAGGACCTGGCCGCGGCCCTCCACTCCTTGGTCGGGGAGGACGTGGTGAGCCGGGAGGGCACTCCAATCCCCTTGTTCCTTCGCGATGACTGGGAGTTGGTAGTGAGCGCCATGGCCACCTTCAATGGGGATGGACTGGTGCCGGCGGAAGCTCCCGAGGATCTGGCAGCGAGGGGGACGGTGGATTGTCCTCCGACGACTCCGGCGAGGGGGAGGAGGAAGGCAAGGAGGAGGAGGAGGAACACGACTCCGAATCGACCGCCGAGGGGACATATGAGACCTCCCTTCTGCGTAGGTCCAGAGCCCTCCGTTCCATGCTGGATGACGACAAGGCCGGCGCCAGGCAAGGGGGAGAGGACCCGCCCTTGGTCCAAAGGAAGGACAGGACGGGGTTGCTCTCCCGAGGGTCTACTCCGGCCCTGGTGCTGCCTGAAGACAGCTCCAGCCCCTCTGATGCGCCCTCTGCTTCCGAACCTCCCGAGGTTGATCCCCGCAAGAGGCTTTCAGGCTTCAAGTTTGGCCGGAGGCTGCTTGAGCCCGCGAATGCCAACCAGTAAGTGCTTGACTTCTGCTTTGCTTCTTGTTTCCGTTGCCAAGGCTTGACGTCCGTATTCCTTTGGCTAGGCCACCGCCTGTGGCAAAAAGGTTGAAAGGGGCCTTGGTGGCCTTGGCTGGGGGAAGCTCACCTGCCGGGGCTGCGCCTTCGTCTGCGGGGAAAAGAGGCAGCGAGGCTCGTGCTTCCCGTGCTCGCTCATCCTCGCGAGGCCAGGAGGGGCGCACCGGCGTGGATCCAGCCCCCGTGGCCCTCGCGACTCCAGAGGTGTGCGCGCTTGACACTGTCGTTGAGGTCGCCGAGGCTCAGAAGGCCCAAATGCCTGATGTTGTGATTACGCTGCCATCTTCTCCTCCTACTCCACCGGCTGCCGTCTCTCCGACACCTTCCACCATCTTGGATCGTGCTGCTGTCGAGCTGGGCCGGCTGCGAGAAGATCTCCAAGGCGCCGACCCTCGCCTGGTGGCTGAGCGCCTGTAGTTGGTCTCTGGCTGGTTTCGCTCCGATGCCTCTGTCTGAGCGGCGCTAAGCCAAGCTGTGTCGGCCCTCGAGGAGGAAAATCAAGCCACCTCCCAGGCCAAGGCCACTCGTGACGCAGCTTTGGGTGACGCTACGAATGTCCGGAGCCACTGCAGGGCGCTGGAGTACGAGCTGCAAGGTTTGCGCGACGAGCTTGCCAAGGAGGTCCGGGGCCGCCAGGAGAAGGAGGAGGAGATGACGGCTCGGGAGGTTGCCGTCAGGGATCACGACACTGAGCTTTCAGCCTATCGCGGCCGTCTAGAGAAGCTGAAGCAGGAGCTGGACGCCAAGGCGAAGGTCCTGGCTGAGGATCGGGTGGCCTTTGCCAAGCTGGAGGAGCAAGCTCGCATCACGCTGAAGACGCTCTACGATGATGGATTGGAGAAGCCGCTAGCTGGCGCAGAGGGCGGCCCCGCCAAGCTGCTTCCCTTCTTGGTCCAGGCGCTTGAAGATGTCGCGGACGGCATCGGCCCCACGGCCGAGGCTGAAGCGCGTGTCCTTTCTTCCGCGGCGCTGACGCACGTCCTCAGCCACGTCTACCTTCACGACCCAAACGCCGACCTCGACAGCCTGCTGGAACCTGTGAACGGCGAGCTTGCCACCGCTGCTGCTGAGGTTGTGAAGGGCCGAGCGGAGGCCTTGCTGGCGAAGTTCCGCGCCTTCAGCACCAGGCCCAAGCGAGGTGCTGCCAGCTCCGAGGCTTCGGGAGGTGGAGCTGGCCAGCGCGATCCCACCACAAGCGACGGCGCTGCCAAGAAGTGATCTCTTCGCGGCTTCTATCCTGTTTTAATTCCTGCAACATGCACCATGCCTCGTGGAGGCGTTTAAACTTGTGTTTGGCATTGTGAAACAACCTATGGTCTGTAATATTTGCTTCTGAATTTCCAAGAATTTGCAGCTTTCCCCCCTATTTGCTTTGTGTTCTACGTCGGCAGGGCCCGACCCCGCGCATACCTCAGCCGCCGTTAGCCCCGATTGGAAACCAGGACTGAACCAAGGAGTGAGGGGCTACGTGACCAGTTAGGCTACTGAGTCGCAATGCTCAGGAGTCCCCCTTGACGCGCTAACAACAAATAGGGAAGGGAGGCGTAGGAGTGGATTGGTCGTTCTACGTCGGCAGGGCCCGGCCCCACGCATACCTCAGCCGCTGTTAGCCTTTCGGGACTAAGGGGTGAGGGGCTACGTGACCAGTTAGGCTCCTGAGTTGTGATGCTCAGGAGTCCCCCTTGACACTCAAACGGTCTTCATACCTTGGCTCCGCTCGGGGAGAGGCGCGTGACGACCAGGTCCGAGGGACCTGGCTGGGTGGCGTGCACTCAGGCATGGCCTAGGCGCAGCCCCCGTGTCCAGCCCCCTCACGCGGGCTCCCGAGGGGAGGCGTTATGATAGGGCCGGACACTGAGCTCTGGGCTCCCTAAGGTTGATGCAGCCATGGGCCGCCCTCAGTTGTTTATCACCAGCGCGGAGCATACCGCTTCCATATGTGTACGGGCATAGCCGCTCCTCGGCAATGTCGTGAGCCAGCACGGAGCATGGTGCTTCCACTGGTGCGTGGGAGGGGGCTCCCCTTCGGGAGGAGCCCCCGAGGCGTGTACAGCCCCGCCCTGACACGTGGCCGGCACGGTAGGGCTAGACGAGGTGTATCTTGGCACCCGTGAACTAGCACGGGACTCACGGGCCCTACCTCAGGGCGGGTTGCGCCTGGCTTTGGGCTTTTGTTGGTGGTATGTTCCTGCAAGATCGGTTAGATGCCAATGCTCTACATCCTCAGGTCCTGGCCCTCGAGCGAGCTCAGCCGTCGCTGGTATGCGAGGTCACGATGTCGTGGACAAGGCCAGGAGGTGAGGGCTGGAGAGCCAGTAAGAGCCCATGAGTCGCGATGCTCAGGTGCCCCCCTTTTAACATGCAAGCGATCAACATGAAGGAGAAAAAGGGGCCCGTGGTAGGCAATAAACGATAATCATAACGGGTCGAATGTGCAAGGCACACGACCTAGATAAATGCGGGAAGGACACATGCCACTGGGTTAGGCCCGAGCGGCTTGGGGATAATGCAGCCCAAGGGGCGCCCCCAGCAAAGTAAACTAAAGACATAAGAAAAAGATACATGCCGCAGGGACGGACCCACGCGACCTGGGAATGATGCAGCCCTAGGGGTGCTCCCAGTTGAAATGGAACTTGAAAGATGTCACCTAATACCGTTGGAGACGAAGGAGTGTTGGATTAGCTGACGACGCTTGGTGAGGAAGCCGACCCTCACGAGCCCAGCGGCCGCGTTCGGCAGGCCGAGAGGCATGCGAACGTAGCTGTGAGGCGGACCCTCGCAACGCCGCATGCGCGAAGGCTAGAGGCGCTCCTAAGACGCGGCTTGGTTGAGCCCTGGTACATCGATGCATATGCACAGCCCACCATCCTCGCCTGGATAGGGAGCTACGTCGGGCAGGAGGTGGTTTCCACGCATGACTCTTGACTCCTGTAGCTCCTGGGTGGTTTTAGTGATGAACTCCTGAGGGTTGGACCTTCCTTGCTTTGTACTTTCCTGAGGAAAATGTGCCGCGTAGCACACCTCCAAGTGGTGCCCAAGCGCCTCCCTTGTGATCTGGGCAAAGTCAGTGGCCCTCTAGAAGAGAGCCCCGAGCTCTGCCCGAGGAGGGTGCCGGGCGCGCCTTCCTATGCAACGGAGGGAGGTGCCCCTTGAACGGGCGCGGATCCTCATGCCGTGCCACTGGAGGTGCCTGCCTCCTAAGGGCTCGGACCAGGTGATGTCTTCTTGAACTGCCTCGGGAAGGCTCCCGCTCTTGCAATCTGGGTCTTCGATTGACGCGGCCTGGAAGGCACGCTCGAGAGAACACACTGCATCCTTTTCCTCACAGGGGACTGTGATGACTCCACCGCTTCCTGGCATCTTGAGGACGTTGTAGCCATGGTGAGTCACCGCCATGAATTTGGCCAGGGCTGGATACTCGAGTATGGCGTTGTACGGCAGACGAATGTGGGCGACGTCGAAGTCGATGAGCTCAGTACGCTAGTTTTTGCACTGTCCGAAGGTGACAGGGAGGTGGACCTACCCTATCGGGGTGGTACACTACTAAGAAAAGGGCTATAGATGGGATGGACACTAATGGCGCACCAGAGAAGTAGTGCGCCACTACTATATACTAATGGCGCACCATTTGGTGATGCGCCATTAGTGTGGAAGACACTAATGGCGCACCAGACACAAGGTGCGCCACTAGTAATATTTTTTTTTCATTTTTCCATACATACTAATGGCGCATCCGAGCGACATGCGCCATTACTAGTTCTAACTAGTAATGGCGCACCAGCCACAGAGTGCGCCAGTACTGTATTCTTTTTTTTATTCTTTTTTTTGCAAAACTACTAATGGCGCACCGTGTCACAGTGCGCCATTACTAGTTTAAACTAGTAATGGCGCACTATGACACTGTGCGCCATTAGTATATATATATATATATATATATATATATATATATATATTACTTTTTTGCAAAACTACTAATGGCACACCACCTTCGTTCGGCTGTTTTCGCTGAGTATGGAGATGCGGATCATTAGAGACAAGACCCCGGACATCATGATAGTCGACCCCTTCTACATGTGTGCCAAGCACTTGAGCAGCACTGGGGACCGCCAAGTTGCGAGTTCACACCTCGAAGGAATCATTCTGGCAAACCCAGATCAGGATAACTTCCTTGTGGCTTACTTTCCCGAGTAAGTCATCCCTTAACCGCCCCGTAACATATGATTTCTTAGATTTCGATTGTTCTTTTTTTCTAACATTCTGTGTTCTGTGTAGTGACACACATTGCACACTCATCCTCTTAAGCCCGAAATATTCCATGGCCACGTATTTCGACCCGAACCGTAACTCCAAGATAGACTACACAAATGTCAAGAAACTTCTTGATGATGTTCTCCCCGGCTACGCCAAATCTGGAGGCACCTTCACCAGGGCAGTCCGTAAGTACGGCAAGCACATGTTCTCACACAATACGAAGTTCTGCTGCGTCAAGCAGCCGCCTGGCGGTCAGAAGGATGCCTACTACGCCCTCCATCACATGTGGGCGATCATAAGGGACCATCATCACCTTCTGCTACCAGATAATCTCAAAGATTGGGCCGCGAGCTTGTCGGCAATCCAGGACGCAGACCTCAGACAAGAATTCTTTCGCATCCAGTCGGAGTTTGCGGACATCATCCATTAAGATGTCCTTCATACCCGGGGCAGTTCTTCCTCAGATATCAACCGTCCAACAGTGAGATAGACGGAACGCTACAAATGCAGGCTGACAACGACCGCGATTTCATGACCATCACGACAGACGGCGGCTTCATCCACGCTCATGTCCGATGAGTCGAGTCGAAAGTAGTGATGTGTAGTTCTGAAACATTGATCGGCTCATGTTGTAATTAAACTTTAATGAATTCGTATGTCTCTTTGGTTTGGACAGTCGTTCAACTTAGATGTAATAGATGCTATTTATTAGTAGGACCATGAATCATGCTATCAATGTCTTGCTTTTCTCTTCCGATCCTTTTGTTGCATACTTACATATTGCTTATGTATTGTCTGTTGTTTGGCTTGTGCATAGAGATGTCGTCGAATGTCGTGTACAAGGGTAAGGTTCCCGGAGTCTACGACGACTGGGAGGAGTGTCGGAGACAGGTTCACCGTTTCAGCGGTAACAGTTACAAAGGGTACACCACTAGGGCGGAGGCTGAATCTAGATACGCCCGCTATCTAGCGGGAGAGAGGAGGGAGCATTGGAGGAACCGGATGAAGACCAGTTTGATCGCGATGATGCTCATCGTGATGACCGCAGCTCTCTTCTATGTGATGGTAGTTTAGATGATCGATATCGACTTGTAATGTGAAGACAAACTCGATACTCGCGGTCTTGAGACTTGTAATGTTTTATCTTTGTTCGGTCTTTTGAATTCGGAGACTAATATGATCAATTGTATTCGGAGACTAATCTTCTATTGTATTCGATGAATCTGCTGTTGCTATCTGCTGCTGTCTATATTCTGTCCAATAATATATTTTTGTAACCTGTGCAAAAATCAGAAAAGTAAAATAAATAAATAAAACCTAATATTCATACTAATGGCGCATCACCTCAAGGTGCGCCATTAGTATGCCAAAGGATACTAATGGCGCATCACTACAGAGTGCGCCATTAGTATGACAAAGCACATGGTTACGTATGGCCCCCCGGGAGGCGTACTAATGGCGCATGGTGTTACATACTAATGGCGCACTGCGTGGTGCGCCATTAGTAAAAAATACTAGTGGCGTGATACTAATAGCGCACCAATAGTGCGCCATTAGTAGGCAAAATTGGTGCGCCATTAGTAGGCCTTTTCCTAGTATTGGTAGAACCATCAGTGACTCCTGAGAAAGGCTTGGTTGGCTGAAGCTGATCATATGGCACTTGGAGATTGTTGAACGTCTCAACAGACATAATGTTGAGCCCCGCGCCACCATTGATGAGGGTCCTGGTGACCTGCATATTGCTGATGACTGGGGAACAGAGCATCGGGAGGACACCAGCTGTTGCTGCGCACTTGAGCTGATCCGCTGAGCTAAACGTGATGGCACATGTGGACCACCGGAGACGGCGCGATGCCTCGAGCTTTGGGAGGACTGCATTTGCTTCGCGAGCAAACTGCTTGAAGATGTGCTGAGAGGCTGGGGCTTGAGCTCCGCCCAAGATGCAATCGATGACATGTGGCTCCTGGAAGCCCCCAGTCCCCTCGTCCTGATGCTGGTCTTCATTCCTCCTTGGTGGCAGTGGCAGAGGAGGGAGGCCTGCGTTGCCTTGCGAGCGATCCTCACGAGGCTGATCCTTCCAAGCCCCCTCGCGAGGCTGGTCCTGCCAGCGGTCGTCGCGAGGTCGGTCACGCCACCCTTGGCAAGGGCCACGATCTTCCCATTGTCACTACAAAAAAAATACACTTCCGTGATGATACGTGTTTGTCACAGTAGGTCGCGTTTTTTGTCATGCATGTACATCCATGACAAATTTATGACAGAATCAAGATAGTCATACCTGTGCTGTCGTAGAAGTGTTCCATGACATTACCAAAATTATCATCACGGAAGTGTCCACTTCCATGACGATAAATCGCGCGTCACAAAAGTGCTTTCATCAAGGGTGACCGACACGCGGCATCCACCGTAACGGAACGCCGTTAAGCTATCGGGTCGGGTTTTGGATCCGATAACCCGTTAACAGCCCCGACCAATGGGGATTTTCCATGTGTAAAATCATCATTGGCTGGAGGAAACACATGTCGGCTCATCGTTGGGACAGATGTCATCCACTCATTGGACAGAAGGCGCCTATGATACGTCGACACGTGGCACGGCCCAACAAGTTTAAATGGGCTGGCCCAACTAAAGGCCCACAAGATTTTGCGGCCCTTAATGGGCCGACCCAGTTAAAGGCCCACGAAATTTTGCGGACTATAATGGGCTGGCCCAGCTAAAGGCCCACAAGATTTCGCGGGCCATAATAGGCCGGCCCAGGTAAAGGCCCACAAGATTTTTGTGTGCCATAATGGGCCGGCCCAGGTAAAGGCCCACAAAATTCTTGCGGATCATAATGGGCCGGCCCAGCTAAAGGCCCACGAGATTGCGCCGACATTAATGGGCCGGCCCAGCTGTAGGCCCACAAGATTTTGAGGACCCTAGTAGGCCGGCCCATTAACTGGCTGCCATGTTTTGGGCCAAATGCCGGCCCATAATTGATCCGGTCCATTAATGGCCTGCCACGTTCCGGGCCTAATAATGGCCCATATAAGATCCGGCCCGTTAAAAGCCTCCCACTTTCTGGGCCAAATCACGGCCCAGATCAGGTCCGGCCCTTTAAGAGGCTTTGGGCTCAATTATGGCCCATATCAGATTCGGCCCGTTGACTGGACGCTATGCTTTTGGGCCCACTTGCTAAAGGCCCATTTAGTAATTCGGCCTGATATTAGTTTCGGCCTGTTAAGGGCCCATTTAACATTTCGGCCCTATATTAATTTCGGCCTGTTAAAAGCCCGTCATATAGTTGGGCCTAACTACGGCCCGGTTTGCATCCGGCCTGCTCGCAGCCGATATCTGATTGGGCCAAACAAGGACCGAGACAACTTTGGCCTGTTAAAAGCCCGTGAATTGATTCGCACAATCATGGGCCGGGGTCCATTTCGGGCTGCCGCCGGCCCGTGAGCTATTCGGCACGTTGCAGGCCCAGCCTACTTCTCAGCCTCCTAAAAGCCCATTGAGTTTTCTTGCGAAAAGAGGGCCGGGGGTTACTCGGCCTATTAAAGGCCCGAATCTACTAGTGGGCCAGTTTGACGGGGCCCATGATGCGGATCATACATCGTGATTGCATGACGGCCCGATTATGTACCGTAATTTTACGGTTTGGCCGGTTTACTGCGAAGACAGGACATATATACAGTAAAATAACTGCAGCATCGTGAATAAGAAAAAACCTAGACTATACAATAAAGAAATTACGGCATATTACATCCACTGGGCATCAAAGTTCGCCACTATGATAATAAAGCACAAGCAGACAGCAGATTACATACACTGGGCATCAAAGATCGCCACCAGTGCAAATAAACACGCCGACAAAATAATATACAAAACCGACAGCACTTCAATAGAGTTCAAGAAAGGTTAGCCCTGCTGGGGAGCTGCAGCGCAAGCAGCTGAGCAAGATGATGAGACTGCGCTTGTTCAACACTTATATCTTCCTCACTCTGAAAGATAAACAAGCAGACAGATGACAGGTTTCGCACATAAAAGTATCAGTGCTGACAATTCATCACATTTCTTACTGACGAATAAAGTGACACAGTTTAAAATTGCATTAACACAATATGGTATTGTTCAGGTCAAGACATGGCAGGAAATGACATTGTGAAGGAGTTGGCAGCTTCACGACACCACTGGATTACAGATCAAGAACTCATAAGTATCAATGGTTAGTGTGCTGTCAATTTATCCCATTTCAGATTGGCAAATAAAGAGACGGTTTAAATAATAGTAGAATGATATGACATTGTTCATAGTTAAGACATTGCAGAATATGACATTGTGCTGTAGTGGGTAGGTTCACCACACCACTGGATTACGGATGAAGAACAGAAGCATACATGCAGTGCAAAAGAAGATCACTTGCTCTGAATAGTTTAATTTACATGGTATGAAGAAGGAACTTGGTTGTACAACTGAAAACTTAAATTGAGAAGGACAAACTTTTGTTTATGAACTACATAATAAACTTTAAACATGCAATTTGATGCAAACACCAAAAATAAACAGCTGTTGCAGTCATGCCTAACCAAATATACACAACAAAGTTTGAAGGCTTGAGAAGGACAAACTTACATTACTGGTGAAGACAGGCTCTATAAAGCCCTTGTCCATGCTGATGGGGGGGGGCAATTCAAGAAGTTTAGCACAGAATCTTCTTCATAAGCATTGCCTTTATTCTACATTTTGTTAAGAGTAAATATAGATGTGATAATATACGAAAAAATGGAGAATATTTAAGATAAGATGAAGAGTGATGCTACATAACCAAGTAGCTATAAATGTATGTGCAGCGATACAGGCAAAAGGCACAGCCAAGAGCAATGCACAGCTAAACTTCTTCAGTACCAACCTTATGGTAAGAGTAAATATAGATCTGATGTGTAGAAAATGGAGGGCAAAGGAAAATAAGCTGCAGAGTGATGGTACATGAACAACTACCTGTCAATATAAGTACACTGATAAAGGACAACATGTACTTACAAGAACAATGCAGAGCTAAAAAAATTCATTGGCATTGGATATATTCTACACTAATGTAACCATTCATACAGATCAGATAATTTGGAGCGAACAATTGATAAGCAAGCTATCATGCATACTGCTGTCACATAATGAACCAGGTATGTATGCAAGTACAGTGATACAGGACAACAGGTACTAACAAGAGCAAAGCAGCGGGCAGCATATTTGCGATATCCTGTCGTTCTTTTCAAACCGGAATTCTTCTTCGAGCTGATTTCCTGCAAAAAAGATCCGTAAGGCACATGCGGAAAAGTAGAAGTTCAAATTGTCATGTGATTTCATAGACAGTACCTCATCCTGGGAACGAGACCAGTGCATAACAAGGTTTTTCCATTCAATGTCTTCTAAATTTAGCACAACAGACTTCACCGAAATTCGTTTATAGACTTGCCATCAAAGTGTGATTTCCTCAGGTAACACCGATACTGCTGCAATGCTTCCTTGAAAAGCACAAGCAAGCTTTGCTCGTCATGACTATCCAGATTGACCCTCACCTAGTTACAACAATGTAATGTAAATCATTGATGTGTTCGATCAGCAGAAAACAGGAAAATAATAACCATGAATAATAGCACTTACACGTAAGTTGGACAGGAAGATGTGAAAATGGTGTTTGTCTTCACTATAATCTTCCCATGATGGGAATATATGCACGTAGTCCCTAACAACATTGAAAGCATTGTCTTTTAAACTGGGAATAAATGGAATGGGGTTCCAATCTGAAGGAATTGGTCGTCTCTGCAGTTGAGATAGATCTTCAGCCAGTGGACTTGCTGTACTTTTTGCTGGAGTGGGATTTTTCTGTGGTACGGCTGGTGCTATGGCAAATGAAATCGGTATACCTTTTGCTGGAGTGTAGGTCCTGTGTGGTGGGGCTAGTGGTGTGGCCAGTGAAGTATGGGTACAGTCTGCTGGAGTCGGTCCTATGTTTTGTGTCACTGGTTGTACAACCAATATAAGTGGGGCGCTGTCTGATTTCTCCGGCACCACCACGTTTTTCAAGGACTTTGCTGGTGCTCCTTCAGGTTCGGCAATCACCCTCTTCCTTTTTGATGTCTGATGCACAAGAACATCATTTGAGTGGAAAAACATGGTATGACGACAGATGGAATATGTATTGATAATGGATGGGCATGGCATCTCGAGTTATATGATGAGTAAACTAAGCAGATGGTGGTGCAACAAAGTAGAAGAAATGCAAGACAACATATGCAAGATACGCGCAATCAATAAAACCTTGCCAAATTAGAACAGGCACCTTGATGGGTGAACAGGACAGGCCATCTGCCTTTGACTCCTCGAGGTTAGAATAGTCATTAGGATGATATTCTGAACAAGAATCAACAGGTGGGGAGCGTACGAGTTTCATTGCTTCCAGAATGGCACTCAATGCCTTGGTGCCAATTTTGTAAGTCATTGCAGTGTTCCACAATATTCTTCTGATGCGCGGATTCTGATATTCACTGTAATTGCGTATAATATCTGAGAACCATGAAAACATAAATAGTTGTGAGATTATCTTTGTAATGCAGATGATATTCTAATATAGGGGCGCCCCTGTAAACACTTATGTGCTATCACTGGATTCTGATGAGAGAGCTCATGTGTGCTGTAATATCGTGCGTGCATTTATATAATCTGGCACAAGTACACAAAAAAATAGGCTCCAAAAGTAAGGATAGCTGGCAGATGATAGGTTCATAATATACTGTATAGAGAGTTTATTGCCAAACCATGATAACAAGAGCACACAACAACTAGGCAGATCATAGTGTACATAACAGGGGTACACCATAACCACGATATATAAATCGGGAAAGTGGAACTGGCTTGAAAATACGGTGTTGTATTGCCGCTAGTAATTGAAAGCCTATCGATCACGTACAGGCCAGCACTATCGAACATGGTAAACAAGAGCAAGCAGATTTTGGATAATAAAATGTTGGTTGCGCAGTGCCCACACATGATGAGCCAAAGCGCATTAAGAATGCAACTCCCAGCTGTCTCTCGACCATTTCAGGCGGTTGGATGAAGATCCTACGTCTCCTAACCCTTCTTCTTCCTCGTCTCTGATTCTTCCCATACAGAACACCGCACGGGCCGCCGGCCGGACCACCGGCCCCCACCGCCTGTGTTCCTCCGCCACCCCCGCCCCACACCCGCGTCGAGTTTTCTTCATTCAGCGAGGCCCCACAACCACCCGAGCCCCTTGGATCGCGCCGGCGAACTCCGGCGAGCTCTGAAAAATCGACTGACCCAATTTTGAAATTTAGTCTACTGTGATTTAACTAGTGTGGAATATAAAAGGGGAAAACCATAAGCATTGGGAGTATAGTGTTGAGCGTGCCATGGCGGATCTGAAGGTGCAAACCGGACAAAGGCAACTTCGCAACCAAGACAAGAAATCAGAGTAAAGCAGTGGCGATCTATTTTCTTGCTGCGATAAATAAGTTGAGCAGATACGAAAGAGTACCGCCTCTGGTGCGGCGCCGTGTACGCATCTGCTGAGAATTTGACGGTGCTGCGGTAGCGATGGCTGTCGGCGGCGTGGAAGCAGATCTAGGAGGGCAGACGGTGGCGGCGGGGCGCGGTGGACGAGACGGTCGTAGGAGCGGCGCCGGCAAGGTGGACGACGGCGGGGATGAAGCGAGAGGACGGGATGCAAGGATCCCGGTCCGAAGGCGTGGATGAGAGAGGTCGATCTCTTGTAATGGACGGCGGCGTCGGGGTATCAGCTCCGGCATGGTGGAGGAGGACGGCGGTGGATGGGGTGGCGGACGGCGGCGGACGGAGGAGGGTGGGGTGGAGAGGGTGTTTTGGCGCCCACGGAGTACGAATGGGGAAAAGGGAGGTAGAGAGGAAGGGGGGAACCATGTATTCAGGGCGCGCTTGTCTCAAATGCGAGGAAATTTACAAACTTAGCCCCCGTTTCAAATTTCTACTACATCACAGCAACATTAGTCGGTTGGGGATAGGACGGTAATCTCGCATACACCGAATATTTGCCGACGAGAGTTTGTTTTTGGCGCCCACCGTGTATGAATATGAATCGGGGAGGGAGTCGATTTCGGCCGAGGGCACACTGTGTTTTGGCGCCCACCGTGTATGAATCCGGGTGAGAGGCGGTTACGTCACGTTTGGGTGAAATTACAAACCTACCCCTATCGAAACCTATAGATATCCAGCAGATAGGCTTTGCGTGGCAGGGATAGGCAGTAGTGATTTCCATCTCGCAGATTTTGGTTTCGGGCGGTTACTGCGACTTTCCCCGCTTCGTTCAAATTTTGCACAGTGCACGTTTACCGTGCCAACTCAATTCGAATCCCGTTTGTATTCTACTATTTTTTTCGGGCGGGATCCATTTTCAATTGGAATTACATTCTATATACATCATTTTTTTATATATACTTTCAAAAGCACAACAAAGAATTCTGCTCCTTTATATGTATAATATGATTTACAAATACAACGATCTCGAAATCTTAAGGTTGAATTCGAAAAAATTTAACCAAATTATGTTCTACTAAAATGTATGGATCAGTAATATCTACATATTAAATAACATAGATGTGCGTGAATTCATATGAGTATGCATGTTTGATAGATCAATTTTGGTTCGAGTATGGATTACATGTATCATCATCTCGAATTCAAATATTTGAATCCCTTTTTTGTTCACTCCTTTCACGCCCATCTCTCTCGCATGCATGCTCCTTCAGGTAGCTATCACTCTCTTTTCTCCAGCTCACCCGCACGCTCACTTCATGTTTCTCCTATCCTCGCAAACATGGTCTCTCGACGTCTCCCTTGAGAAGTGTCACACTCTCCGTATCATTATACATTACACGGTTTTCATTATCTCTCACGTCTCTACTGTTCTCTGGTATCACTCGGTACCTAAGCTTTCTTTTTCACCGCCACACACACAGTCTCCACTCGTCTTTCACTTTGTCTTTCTCTCTATGGGATTCTCTCACACACCCTATATGTCTCTACATATGACTCATACCACTAAAATTACTCTCTCTCTCTCCTGTAGACACAACATTTGTTGCGGTCTCCTTTTCGTCTCCATCCCAGACTGACACCGATCAGACAACCCCGACTACCGTCTCCTCTCTCTCTCTCACAGACACACACACACAACTCCTGCTTCCACTCCCCTTCCCGACTACCGTCTCTCTCTCACACACACAAAACTCTTGCTTTCGCACCCCGACTCGTATTTCTCTCACAAACATTTATCGACTAGCTAGCCTCTAGATAGGTTTATACACCCGCACACTCATGCTTCCACCATCGCATACATGTCTCTCTCCCGCTCCTTGTATCCATGTAGCTTTTTCTTCCCTTCTTGAGACACGCCCTCTCGATCGTGCACACACACACTATCGCCTCATTTTAAGCTGATACCTATCGCACACACACTACTTGTGTCTTTGTCACACATGCACTCCGTCCTCCTCCACTCTCCCTCTCTCTCACACACACATGGGCTTTTTGCAACAACTAGCAAGATGCCCATGCGTTGCACGGAACATCAAGATGCATTTGTATGAGTAGTTTATCTTGTGGGGGAAAAGGATGAACGAGGGAAGACCTTATTTGCAAATGTGGAGAGGGGTGTGGGTATCTTTTTGGAAAATTGCCATAGTTTCCTTCCTATCCGTCAGATATAGATCGGACGGCCACATGATCATCACCGACAATGCTTTTTATAAGAGTAGGGATAAAAAATAGAGTTGGTGATGATGGTGGGCCTGCCATCCTGCAATGTAGGTCGTCCGATTTATATCTGACGGATAGGAAGGAAAATATGGCAATTTACCCACACTCTTCACCACATTTGCAGATAAGGCCTTCCCTCGTTCATCCTTTTCTCCCACAAGATCTTGATGTTCCGTGCAACGCACGGGCATCTTGCTAGTAAGAGTAGAAATTAGACATATACCACTTCTCGAATCTTGAAACCAACAACATTCCTCCCTTATCTCATCAAAACCGCCAAAGGAATATATTTTGAGTGAAACATAACATATTTTTAGTGATATACGTATTTCAAAACTAGACTTTTTTTCTATCAAATCGGTGAATATGTATTAATCTACTTTGATCGTGTGGCAACGCATTGGCACATTGCTAGTGGTTATTATAATTTTTTGGACACCAGACAAACGGTGGAGTACATATACGAAGAGAAGAGGCGCACGCACGCAGTCGGCCTCTCGCTGTCTCGCACACATGAGTGTTACGTAAAGGCGACGTTAACAAATAAACCCTAAAACCCTAGGTGCACGATTGCTGCATTCGCGGGTACCGGGTACGTGGTGGAGCACCTTTGTAGGAGTTGATGGTTGGGACCACAGGTGAACGACTTGGAGCATGGTGGCTCGCTAGTTGGTACAGATTGATTAGCCATGTTTAAAATATCGTTTTTTAGCGGGGTTAAGAGTTCCGATTTTCAATGGCACGTTATAAGTAGTAAGTAGTTTTTAGAACGATTGGTATGGAGCGAAAATGGAATTCACAGTACTACGTACCTCCTTGGCGTATGGTTGTATGGGTTTATGTTACGAGATGTTGAACCTGGTAGTTCTAGGGCAAATACTATGGTTTAGATTTAGATGCTGGTTTTCAGTAATCGGAAGGGGAAACCCTTCTTTGATTAAAAAAACTACTACCTCCATTCTGGTTTACTAGTCCCCATCGTACTTTGGGTCAAAGTTTGTCCACGAATTTTACTTGTAAAATGTGAATGGAAAACGAGATTTTGCTATACCCAAACAAAAAAGGACTGGAGGGAGTGATTGCTCTGACACGGACGCGACCTCTCATAGCGCAGGCATTGAACCGGCGCGCCGGCCAAGAGGGCCGCACTCGCTGCAGGCCCGGCTGAGCACGCCTCCTCGCCGCGTGCAACCAGCTTAAGACTGCCCCACCTGCCTTCATTGAATCCGCGCGTGTGCCGGCAACACGTCCTTCCGCGAGCCGGCAGGCATTTTAGAACACAAAGAATGACTAAAATATAATTAATTTACGCATGGTCTTGACTTGTTGTGCTCGCACTGGTAGCAGGAACTAGTAGAGGTTTTTCTTTATTTATAACTCTCCTCACATTTTTTTGGCTTTGAAGTGAATCATGGTTGTGGACATTATGTATGAATGTGCAGATATCTGTGAACATGAGTTTGATGTGGAAGTTGAACTTGGAATGTCGGGCTTGCGCGTGAACTATACCATGTCCAATGCTTCGTCTGTTATTGTTTGGAAAGTAATTGCTGTTATTACATGACCCGAAAAAAACATTTTGTGCCACATCAGTAGATGCACAGACATCACAACAGGCATGCTGACTGGATAAACATTTGAACCTAGCTATTATGAAGGAAATTTTGTATTGACAACAGTTTTAGATAGCAGGAGACGCCTAGCCTGCTCTGCCTCTGCTAGCTTATTTCTGGCTTCTTCCATCTCTTCTTTGGCTTGGGTGAAGAGAGCATCTGATTGCTCTTTTCGCTTCTTCAGGAACTCAGCTACATTCTCAAGGGCTGCTGCACGCTTTCTTTCAGCCTTTACTAATGCCACGAGGACACGAACAGCTGACGACTCCACCTGGCTTGTGTGTAATCCAGCATCATCTGGGAATTTGCACCTTGTGTCTAATCCAGCATCATTAGGGAACTGGCACCTTGTGTGTAATCCAGCTTCATTTTGGAAACATGATCTCGAGGTTGACCATACTTCCCTCCTCGCAGGAACTGCATCCTGACATGAAGTTACTTCTTTTTTAGATCAATACTCAGAGAAACCTAGATCCATTTAGTAGAAGCCAGATAAACAGAACTCGGAGAAGTGAATTCAAAAGGAAAAGAAATATAAAAACAGACTACAAGGTGAGAACACCCACTTCCTACATCAAGTTAAAAACGAAAGCATTAGGACGATTAAGACTCTTCTTATTACACATCGAAGAACACCACGCTTAAGAGAAACAGAAACTACAACATATACACATCGAAGAACACGAGGCTAAACGAAAGTAATTGAAAGGGTGTTACTTACCAAAGCTCGTTTTACAGGTTCGGTGCAGCTCCTCTTTAACTTGCCACGCTCCTTGAAGATGTCCCGAATATCCCGTGTTTGGTCTTCATTGCTCCTCTGCATGTTCACACTCGTGGTTTTAAAATCTCAACATGGCAAGAAAAATACTACTAGTAATACTCGCTCATCTTGTGGGCAACATTAAAGCACTCGTCTGCCATGTTAGAGCATCTCCAACAGAATCGCAACGCGCGGCGCTTTAAAAAAGCGTTTACAGTGCTGAGATCGAGAAGTAGATACTAGAGAGTAGAGGATAGTTCTCAGCATAGATAGATAAAAAAAGATACCCATACCCCTCTCCAGATTTGCAAATAAGGCCTTCCCTCGTTCATCCTTTTCTCCCACAAGATAAACTACTCATACAAATGCATCTTGATGCGTGCAACGCATGGGCATCTTGCTAGTTCTAAAAACCTTTCCATCATTTGCCACACTGCTGGTTGCAGATGAAAAACCTACCCAAGCACAGCGCGATACAGGAGCGACGCACAATTACAAGCTGATATTCTGTTGGACAATGGAGGCTATAACCAATTACTTTTACGGGAACAATAGCACCCAGGAAAATTGAAGGGTAGGTATGAACAAAATTGGAACTGCACATGTACTGCTAAGTGATTCAATACACACATTACCAATCGAGGAGGAGAACGATGGTCGCGGCGGCCTCTGTGAGTCATGGTCGGCAACGGGAGTCAGTTCATTGTCCACGACGGTGGTACTTCTGCGCTTGGCGTCGGCTTCCGGGAAGCAGATCCGAGACCGTGGAAGACGATGCCGGGGAAGAGGCTCCGTCTACGACGACGACGGTGGACCGGCTCCAGTGCGGCGTACGAGGTCGTCGATGAGGCAGATGCGCTGCGGTGGACGAGTGCGCCGATGTAAAGGGGAGGAGCACGAAGGCTGCGGTGCCGTGGAGAAGTCTATTTTGCGGTGGGGATAGAAAATGGGGAGTATTCAGGTGTACTACTCTGGGTGCCGGGGTGGGGCTGGCTGGGTAGGGTGAACCTGAAGTTACGAAAACAGCCCCCTACCAAGCGTCGTCCGTAGGCCTGTTCCGAAGGCTATGATGGTAACTTCCCACTGCTCGAATCAGGGTCGCGGGAGATTTTCCCGCCGACCTCAAAATTTTGTGACACTGGACTCCCCGTGTGGCGTGTTGAGTGATTCGGCTAAGCAACTAGCGAGTAGTAGTAGTAAACTCTGCATATTAGGTTTGACCGAAGTCAAACTTCCTAAAGTTTGACCAAGTTTATATAAAAATATAAACATTTACCATAACAAATATGTATGATGTGGAAGTACATTCAATAATGAATCTAATGGTATTTATTTGTTATTGTATATGTTAATATTTTTTGTTATAAGCTTTCTGAGAGTTTACAAAACTTGACTTTGACCAATGCTAATACGCGGACTAAAATAAAAACGGAGGGAGTACACATTTGTTTTCTTAGTTTGTAGTGAACTAATCATTTGTTGAAATTGTGAAATAAATATATTAGGCTATTGACTTCGAATGTAATGGTCTATACAATTCAATAGTTACAATCATTGTCGAATCCCAAGATGTATACAAGGTCTATAGTACTTCACAACATGCTCAAACTCACATAATCCCAGTCAAATGAGAATCTAAATGCATTTCATAGTTATTACTTTGTAGGATGCAACAAAAACAACCAAAACTCTACATCAGCCATTATAGAAGCAACATTTTGACATATCCCATTGTGTGAATGAAACGTGCAGAGAGAGCTTTTGAAGATGGAGCAGATAGGGCGGGAAAGATTGTATGTATGTGGACGAGAGAGTAGGAGACAAACCTAACGAGACAGAGAGAGAGAGAGAAAGAGAAAGAGAGAGGAAGAAGTTAGGTCTGTGAGAAAGATGGAGACATGTAATATACGTGATTCTGTATACGTGGAAGGAGAAGAGACAACATGTTTGATGAGAGAGCTGGAAAAACATGGACGAGAGGGGAAGGATCTCATGGGTTGAGGGATTGACAATTTTGTGCGGGGGAGAGAGGGATTGGTAATTTTGTGCAAGAGAGAGAGAGGGTGGGGGGAGGAGTCAGTCAGCCGTCGTCACATCACCCTGCTTCCAAATGACCCCGCATTCTCTAGCGCGGTGTGGTCGCCGTCTTCGATCTGCTCGATGCCCTCTTTGAAGATTGAGGTGTTGTGCATGTTGGGGTGCAAAGAAGCACAAGCGAGAGTGGTCGCCGTATAACCTTGGATGGGGATGAATTGTGTGCTCGGGGGAGTGTGTGTGTGTGTGTGTGTGTTGTGCTGCGCGCGCGCGCGCGTGTGTGTGTGTGTGTGTCAGATATGGAGCGAAAACAAACCTAAGGAGAGAAATGGGTATTCACGAAGAGATTGTGTGGGCCTTGAGGTGGGCAGGGGCCGAGTGAGGGTGTCAAAATGTGCGCGTTGATGCATATGTTGCATGCGATCGTGCGAGGGACGGACGAATCGAGAGAGATGGTTGTTGTGTTACGGATGCTCCTCTCTCTCTCTCTCTCTCTCTCTCTCTCACACACACACACACAAGTAAACTAGAAGACCGTTCTCTCATGTATACACAACGTATCGGCATCTGTCTATGTCTCACTCATGCATGATCATTTGCACATTCACACCTCTCTATGTCTGTATCACATGCACACCGTCTCCACATTGCCCTTCCGCCACAACACACATATGGACACATACACACGTTCTCTCACAGTCACACACACAAAATAAGTATTAAAAAAACTAGGGCGCACCTAAAACGTCCAAATCCAAATAAACACAAACTGGAGCTAAATTCAAATATATGGAAATATTGCAGCGTCAAGAACTTTCCCAGGAAAAAAAAGTTGAGTAATATTCGAGGATTGTTTTCACACACACAAAAAGGTTCGGTGGATGTCCTTCGAGCGCGACACGGCGACGCACCGTTCGATCGACCGCGCGGCCGCGGTTCACGCGCTTGTACAGGATTCCGTATCGTGGCTGTGGTACTAACTTCAATTTTTTTAATAAAAGCGCTGCCTAAGTCTAATGTTTACGTGTACTAGTACGGTTTTCTTTTAAGTTTGACCAACCTCATATAAAACTAAAGTAAGCTCCCATACGCGCACTCATCAATATGCCGCCGCCGGTGTTGCGCATGCCGGCGCCCGCCTGCTCCGGACAACAATTTCTCGCCCATCACCGCCGTGTCGCCGCCAGCCCTGTGCCATGAAGCCGAAGGCTCGCCCGCTCACGTCGTCTGCAGTCCCTCGTCGCCATGCCGCCGCGCTGCCAAGCACGCGAGCAGCTGGTGGAGCCGCGTCTATGCATGCAGCGTACGAAGAGGAGGACGAGCGCGTGCTCCAGCACGCCGGCGAGGAGGAACTAGCGTGTCATTGTCGTCTCCGCCCGCGCGGAGGAGGCGCGCATGGTGGCTGTCGCGGCGGAAGCCGGTCGCGCGCGCGTCGAGCCCGCAAACCGGGTGCGGACGCGGAATCTACCTTCGAGACCTTGAATGCCACGTGGATCCTGCAATCTGAAGGAGCAATTTGGGTCAGTCGACTCATGTGAGCCGTTTGATGCAACATGGATGGCTAGAAGGGCTTCTTCCACCTCTTCTGCCGTCTTCTTCCTTCGCTCCGTCGAACTTCTTTCACAAATCGACTGACCCAAATTATACTACTAGTACGAACGTATTAAGTACAGTAGGAACACGAAGGTACGAGCAGTAGTACCAACTGCAAGAAGAACAGTAGTAAGACATAGTACTAGTACTACTCTACGTACTAAAGAGTTCAAATAACGAGAAAGAACATAAACATAGTTCTGCTGGGGCCTCAGCACAACACACCCTTGAAAATAAACTAAGCAACTAGTCCGCTTGACACTGCAGTAGAACCAGCATGAGCGACGGCACTGCCACCTACTCGGAGTCCGAGTCCACGTCCTCGACTTCGTCCTCGTCCCTCTTCCTCTTCCTCTTCGCCGACGCTTCTTTGCTTGAACCGGACACTGGGCTCTGCTTCTTCATCCAACCCATGTAGATATTTAAACAAAGGTAGGCATCCATTGCTGCGTACAGGATGTGATCTTCATCTAATGTCTTCGACTCCCATGCATGATGAAACTCGTGATGAGGTTTCTTCAGTTTAGCGTACGAAGGATCAATCATGGCTGCTGCCAGGGTCAGCATTGAAGGTTGAGAGGAGGACACCAGGCTTGCCTTCTGGAGATCGAAGGGCTGGCCTACAACGAGACCTATCCGACGCAGGACATCCCTGTCGTTCTTAAAGCCTACAGTAACGAATTTCACTCTTTTGTCCTTGAGGAAGTTCTTAAAATCCTGGCACTCAACGTCGGCATGGCATATGTGGTAGACCAAGCAAACGTTATGTACGCAAACCTGGATCATGGCGGGCTTCTTCCTCTCTTCTTCCTTTAGATCCTTCTCTCGTCCCAGGACTGTGGTGTACTCAACATCTAGCCCAGCGACCCACTCATCCGTTGAACTGTTGAACATGCGTAGGAAGCGAGCAAGCCATGCTTTCACCGTCGCGGATCCACGTGTGTAGATGACGATGAACTGATCGCCGGTGATGGCTCTAACCTGGTACTCAGCGGCGACCATGGAGATTTGGGAGGCCATGGATTTTGGAGGAGGGTTAGGAGAAGTTGAACTGTTGTACCCCGCAAAAACTGGGAGCGAACTAATGTGAAAGGACGGGACGACTGGGAGCGAACTGTTGTGAGGTAGAAGACGGGGACGAGTAGGGCGTGCGAACGGCGTGGGGTTGCTGCTTGCCCGATGGATAAACGGCTCCAAGCCCCCAAAGAGTTCTCGAGAACTATGCGGGACCCACTAGATGTCATGTCTACTAGACCCATATCGTAGGCCTGACGGTATAGCTTCTGCCTGTTTGCACGCCATGCCGGCGCGTGGATGTAACTTCACTTAATTCCGTCAACCGTCGCGCCTCCCACGACCTTCGCCTCCCTCGCGCGGTCGCGCCCTTTGAGACTTCGACCGGCTATAAATGAGCAATTTTTTTTGCCTACTCTGCATGCATGATACTCCCTCTGGTCCTTTTTACTCCCGTCAACCGTTTGCAAAGTGTTTGACCAAATATATACTTTTTTGAACACCACCTTATATTAATTAACCAGCCACACCAGTACACTCATTCGATACAATATTCACCACACAGGGCGGTACGTTATTTACAAGAATACCATCTAATCTATTGTCAAAGCTATACTTAGCGATTAAGTGTGCCACCTTATTGGCCGAACGGCTAATCTTTGACAATTGAAGATTGTTGATCAACTTCGAGATGCTCAACGCTTTCATCTTCAGGTCACGCATAGCAGACCTGTCATAGTCCCCCGATGCAAGAGACGCTACCACAAAAGCGCAACCAGTCTCTAAAATTACAGGATTATGAAGAGAAATACCTATGTAGAGACCGGCAATGCAAGCCCTAAGCTCCGCTTCCTCCATGCTTTGACAGGCATCAATGAAATCCCACGACCAAATTTATACTAAAAATATCAATATCTACAATACTGATTATAATGAGTATAAGAACTACGTTTTATAATGAGTGTAAAAATATTGATTTGACATTGTGAATGTTGATACTCCCTCCGTCTAGGTGAGTAAGTCATCTTAGGCTGTGCACCGTGACCAAGGAGGAGGGGAAAACGAGAGACATTAATGTTTATTTGCTAATTAAATAGTATTGCATGCAATGAACTAACCACTGCATGTCATGTTTGATAGTCTCAGGTCATTAAAAGCATGCACACCCTAACTTCGGTAGTAACATCGAGTCCAACTCAGCAAATTTGCTTATGTGGCAATGAGTTAATGAGGAGAGATGTAGTATTAGTAACTTAGCTAGTTACTGTAACATCACATGTCCCAATGCAATATGAGTCTATAACCTAATAAATGAAGCTTTGCATGTTACCACACTTATGTTACTAACCACTATTGAGGTAGTAACATAGTCTAGGGATATGTGTATGTTACTAGTGTATGTTACTCTCCATTGTGGCTAGTCTTATTGGTTGATATGTCAAGAAACAAGAAATGAGGTAGAAGTTAATGCATCGCGCCTACGTGTTTTGGGATTATTTGGTTTTCGTAAGATGACTTACACACCTAGCTATTAGAGTACCACTACCTCCCTTCTAGTTTAAAGGGCTCGACTCAAAAATTTCACCTACTCTTAGCAAGATAGTAGAGGCGGTGGAATAGTTTTTGAAGTCTGCAAAAGTACTCAACTAATGATGTCGTTCTTCACAAAAAATGTGTTTACCAATGCATGCATGAACACTAGTTACTCTAACCCCCTCTCTTCTTTAATTCTTTGCCACATCAGCATGTTTGCTATTCCCGTGTGCATGATACCAGCTAAGATACCACCATGATGGCCAGCCTTAATCATCGCATGCAATAATTTAGTGCACCTTGAAATATGAACATGTGTGGGGCGTGTATGTTTTTAATGACTTGAGACTATACCTAGCCCGGCATGCAAGATGACTTATTATGCACCGTTCCCCATACCTGCAGGAAGCCCGTTCGTCTCCAAATCTTTTCCTCTCCATGTGTGGAAACAATATGCCTGCCAAACTCTCCTTCTCCCTCCGGCGGTCCCACCACTCCACCCCGTGTGAAAAAATCTGCATGCATGACTCTCCTCCCCCACGCTCGTCCAATCCGTTGTGACCAGCAATATTTCCACCCCTTCGCTCCCCCGTAATTTACTCCAACAAATATGCCCACGTAGCTTTTACTTAACTTCAGGTGCATTGGGTCACTGACATAAGGGCCCAGCAGTGTACTGGCCCACATGTCAGTGATGCAACTGGACCTGCAGTT
Organism: Triticum aestivum; assembly: GCF_018294505.1. Taxonomy (NCBI): domain Eukaryota; kingdom Viridiplantae; phylum Streptophyta; class Magnoliopsida; order Poales; family Poaceae; genus Triticum; species Triticum aestivum. The sequence goes on along the minus strand of NC_057810.1, from coordinate 605,262,761 downwards.
AAGTCAGTACAGCTCAATCCATATCTTATGTAGGTGTGCCATTGCTCGCTATAAATATTGCGCCTCCCACGACATCGCTATCTCCTCCCCCTCACGTTCACGTTCATCGCTATCTCCTCCCCCTCCCTCTCACGTCGACCACCATGGCATCGCCCCTCCCAAGCCCTAGGAGCCCCTCGCTGCACCGCACGGACGGTCACGCGTCGCCGTTCCGTTCCTCGCCGCCACTAGTCGAGGAGGACGCGTCGGTGTTCCGCTCCTCGCCGCTACGCGATGCGTCGCCGTTCCGTTCCTCGCCGCCACTAGTCGAGGAGGACGCGTCGGCGTTCCGCTCCTCGCCGCGACGCGACGCGTCGCCGTTCCGTTCCTCGCCGCCACTAGTCGAGGAGGACGCGTCGGTGTTCCGCTCCTCGCCGCGACGCGTCGAGGTGGACGCGTCGGCGTTCCCAATCTCGCCAGCACGCGCGTCGGAGGACGCGTCGGCTCCCCGCTACGAGGAGAACGCCGCGCCGCCCGCCGAGCCCCCCAGCCTTGAGGAGCTTTGGAAAGAAATGGATGTCGCCTTGTGGGAGGCTTTGCCTCCAGCAGAGCGCGCCAAAATAGAGGCGGAGAAGAAGGCCGAGGAAGAGAAGCGCACCGCGCAACAAGCTTTCTGGGAGATCTATGTCGCGTCCGAGAGAGTCAAGCAATTGGTTCTTTGGCAGAAGGCTCGTGCGAGGGCCGTGAGGGTGGCGGAGGACGCCCGTGCCGACGCCCTGAGTGCAGTCGGGCCCAAGCGCCTCATCTACGCTTGGCGGTACGTGGACCGGGTGCACGCTTCCAGCCAGGAGGAGTACCTGTTGGCGCCGGATCACCACACCGGTGAGATCGCGCTCGCTCGCCGGCAAGCCGCCAATCAGCACCTCGCGAGTTGCGAGGCTGAGGAAGAGGCGTTGTGTCGGCGCGCTGGGAAACGGCCGCGCACCAGGGCACTCGTGGCGCGCCGCAAGCGCTCCTGCGAGCGCCGTGGCTTTTAGGAGGAGTATAATTTTTGTTTCGTAAGGCGATCTCATTAGTTTTGGGACGCAAATGATAAATCCCGAACGTTCAGGAATTTTTAGCGTCCTTAATTAAGTATGTAAAAGGGAAAGTTTGGAAACGTTGTGTATTATTACGCATTTTGCAAGTACGTGCATATAGCACAAACTTTACTATATACTATCGGACTACACGTCTCTCTCGATATATGCTTGCAGACTGTGCTACTCCCTCCGTCCAGGTCAATAAGTCATCTTTGGTTGTGCACGGTGACCAAGAAGGAGGGAAGACTTGTACACCTAGACGGAGGGAGTACTACTATTACTTATGTACGTGCAAATGCACGTTTTAACATTACGATGCGGTTTTTGTAAAAGTAGAAAAACAACACTAGTCAAGCTTGTGAAACGATTCAATGCAAAACAAATGCAAAAATGCTCGTTTGATTGTTTACTTTTAGCTTCCTTCTCTGTGGTTATTTCTCTGTCGTACTTTGTACGGAGCATCTCACTGGTTGGAAAGGCATGCAAATTCCCAAACCGCTTCCTACACCCTGTATCGAATTTTTTGCCTAACAAGTTGTGCCGTGCAATTGGAATTCCAACTTGAGTACTACTACTAGTAGGAGTACCAGGGGCCAGTTCTTTTAGGCTTCTAGATTAGTAATCCCATAACTACTACCTCCGTCCTGGTTTATTGGTCCCCATTGTAATCTGTGTCAAATTTTGATCATAAATTTAACTAATGAAATGTTAGTGCATGTCACATGCACTACTCCATCCGTCTAGGTGAGTAAGTCATCTTAGGCTGTGCACCGTGACCAAGGAGGAGGAGAAAACGAGAAACGTTAATGTTTATTTGCTAATTAATAGTATTGCATGCAATGAACTAACCACTGCATGTCGTGTTTGATATCTCAAGTCATTAAAAGCATGCACACTCTTTATCTCTTATTGGTTGATATGTCAAGAAACAAGAAACGAGGTAGAAGTTAATGCACCGCGCCTAAGTGTTTTGGGATTATTTGGTTTTCGTAAGATGACTTACACACCTAGATGCACCGCGCCTAAGTGTTTTGAGTAACATTTTATCAGTTAAATCTTTGGTCAAAATTTAGCACAAATTACAATGGTGAGGAATAAACCAGGACGGAGTAGTAGTTTAGAAGCCCAAATAAATGAGTGAGGCGCCTTATTGTTACTCTCCACTGTGACTAGTCTTGTGGGAAAAGCTGGGGAAGCCGCCAAAAGAACTGGCCCTAGGAGTAGTAGCTAGGGATCGAGTGTGGGAGATGAACCGGAGAAAGTAAATGCAGAGAGATGAAATGCAAAAAAGACGGAGGGATGTGATGGTTGCTTGTCCGTTTATTTTACCAGGCCATTTATTACTGGGAGTGGTTGGGTTTTGTGATATGACGGCTTTACTGCCGCGCCACGAGCGGGGTGAGAGGTGAGACTCCCGTGCAGCGCCGCCCTCTACACTTGTACTACATCGGTCGTGGTTTATTAGTCCCCCATTGAATTTGACTGAAGATTTAACTGACAAAATGTTAGTGCATGTCAACAAAAACTATATCGTTGGATTCGTATTTGAACATAGTTTTGAATGATATAATTTTAGGTGACATGCATCAGTATTTATCGTACTATATATAATGTTAGTTCAATTTTTGGTCGTACTAATCTATAGTAGTAAGGTGCCCGTGCGTTGCACCGAAGAGTGAAATGCATTGATCGGGGAGTTGTTTAATTTGACAAAGGATGTGGGGGTCATCTCATGTGTAACGGGTATCGATAGGTTTCTTCGGATATTATCTCATCTCTAGAGCTCACAAACATCCGGGTGAAATAGATAAAAAGGTATCTTTTGCAAACAAAAGCGTTCAACTGTTCAACCTGCATCCAAAACTTGTGAAGAAATAACACTTATTGTGCTTTGCAAGAAATGATCTTTAAGAATTAGTTTTTGAGTATCGATTGTTATACATGTTGGCTACAGATGACATGGCACTTTCTTATAGTCAACAGTTGGCTATACTATTAAGTAATATTAACCATGCCCTTATACACCTAGACGGAGGGATTAAATCAGGATGACTTGCAAGGGGGCAGAGGAGATGTAAGAAATGGTTCATCGTAAGTCTTTCACCAGTACTGTAGTAAAAATTCATACATGGAAGATTCTAGACTAAACCATAAACGGATACACTTTTATTCATGCGCGATACTCCAATAGAGCAAGATCATGCATGGAAGTCTCCACATGCTTAGACAGCGGATTACATTGAGCGAAGACTAATGATCAACATTTAACTTGATAATGCGTATTTTTTTAGAAGAACAGGGAGGCTCCTCCCCGGTTCCATTTTGTGATATGAAACCCAAAGTGTCTTACATCAGCTCACTGAGAGGAGCAGTTCAAAGGAAGGACTGCGGCGAAAGCCACTCAAGTTTAACGACAAGCTTACAGAATCAAAAGCGGCAAAGACACGGGCCATAAGCGCCCACACACACACTACATGTTTTCTAAGTGCACTTGATAATGCGTATGTCCAGGTGAACCTCCTTGGAGTCCCCGTGCACCGAGTCGGCGGGTAAAGGATGGAACGGATGCCATGGGTTTTCCAAGTCCACATTGGCGGGATAGTCCCAGCTCCCCAGAGTCCAAGTCTGTCCGATGAGGCCGGTGTCGCCGCCCACGCGACCCGGAGGGGTAGTAACATTGACCACGCACCCGCACCGCCCAACCTGCTATCCAACTGACCACAGGATCGAGCTTTGGACAATTAGAGCGACATTATTATGCTTGATGGCTCCGCTGCGTGTGTGCAGGCATGCATGCTATCGTTCGTGGGCGGGACGGGGCTTCCTGCTTCTTCTGCATGCTACGTCTGTGTTCCTGACCCTTTCTGTCTCCATCCAACAATTCTTGTACTCTGCCACGGGGCTATTTTTATACGGCAATCCTATTCTTACGTGCAAGTTCTACAAAAAGTCTTACGTACTAGTGTAGTTTGAGCCGATCCGTAACAGTTCTGTTGTAGGCAGTTTTCCCCCTCTCACATTACGTCAGATTTTGTAAGAGTTGTGCGTAGGAGGATTTCTGTTTTTATACCTCTGTATGTACATATATTACGTAACTATACATATATAGGACGTTTGCCGTCTTCTGCCATGGGCGCACATTCCTCAGGGCACGCCGCTCCACTCCATGCCGCACGCCATCGCTACTTGCACTCCGACAAGCCCAGGCACCATCGCCACTTGATCTCCGACAAGCGCAAGCACCATCGCCACTTGTACACCGACAAGAGCAGGTATACTAGCTAGTATAGTATCCTCTCAGCTACCTTCCCTCCTTAACCATCTTCTTCAGCTCCACGCGCATGCATATTCATGCAGCCAACAGTGAGGAATGAGGCGAATAGCGTCTAGGGCACAGGCAGTTGAGCCCGGTGTCCTCGCTTGAACATGGCCATGTTCCAGCTGCTCATCAGCATGCACGCGCAGCCGCACATGCCTTAGCTTGACATCGTGGACACCATGATGAGCTCGACGACGGTTCACACGTTTAGGCTTTGCCCAGCGTCCGCCTTGCCAGTAGCGATGCGTAAAGGATACCACGATGGCGACGATGCCAATGACATGCACTGCCAGAAGGATGGCGACACCGACGTAGAACTGCGACAATACGATGTCGCGCCTCGACTGCTGTCGACTGTCACTAAGTAGTTTGATGACGGCTGGAAAAGTGTTGCATGCATGAGTGTAAAGTGCGTTCTGTGCTAATTAAACATGCGTGGCTCTACACATGTTTGTCATGAAGTTGTGTGGGCGCAGTAGTTGGTGTACGTGGGCATCAGCGGGAAGATCGCAGGCTCGACCTCCTTCGACGTTGCATATTATTTTTTGTTTCACTGACTGGTTGGATCCACATAGGTAGAGAGAGGGTGCTGTCATGTTCATGTTTGACCAGTCAACAAAGTAAAATACGAAGCTATACGGTAAGACAGTGACCGTATAATCACCTGTAATCGTATATAGTGACCGTATTGACCATATTTTTAAGTACAGTGACCAAAGTGAGCTTTCGACACAAGTTCGATGACCTCGAATGCATTTTACTCATCTATATATATCTACTCTTATAGAAAACCGAGTTGGTGATGATGGTATGCCTGCCATCTTGTAATATAGACCGTCCGATCTATATCTGACAGATAGAAAGCCAACTATGACAATTTTACAAAAGATACTCGCACCTCTCTCCAAATTTACAGATAAGGCCTTACCTCGTGCTCCTCCCTATGTCTCTATCTCTACTACTTTTTTATAACAAATCAAATAGTGTTGCGCCGTCCGCTGCATGCCCGGCTGAACACGCCTCCTAGCCTCCATCATCACCAACTGAGTCTTTTATAGGAGTAGGAGTAGAGAAAAAAACCGAGTTGGTGATGATGGTGTGCCATGCAATGCACGGGCATCTTGCTATTTTTTGCATATAAGTCCAAACACCACGTAGACACGGTCTTTGAGCACGGTTCGTAGTCGTTCCACGATCGGGCATTGAAGTTTGTAACTATTTTAGATTAGAATATACTACTCCTCCGGTGCTAGTAGTAGAGCAGAGTCCTACTCTACTACTCTACTCTAGCAAGCTAGGGCATAGTACTGTAGTAGGTACTGTAGGGAGTACCAGTACTGTGATCACTCAAGCAAGTTGTCTGGCATCGATATGACCCTACGCAGCTGGTATGTGTCTCGTAAGTCAAGCGGCGTGCTGTAGTCATCATCACCTGTCCACTTCCCGCAGCACATATTCGCTTCTCCATCTTTGTCCGCACATAATCTCGTCCAAGCTTCCATCCCCGCTAAGGCGCCTCCCCCCCTCGTCCGAAACCCAAGCACTAACAATGGCAGAACTGAGCAGCGTCCGCCGAAAGAGTGGCTGGAATTCGCTCCCCACAGAGGTAATCAAGCTCATTGTTTCGCGTGTGGACAATCTCAGTACCATGCCGCTCGCCGCGTGCTCGTCGGGGCTGTACCATTTACTCAAAGCCCTCAGGCCGGAGCTTTTTAAGCCAGCTCCTTGCTTGCTGATGCCGCCTGATCTTCAGAAACGGCGTGTCACGCAGCATAACGATCGTAGGGTGGCGAGCATCAACCCCCTTCACTGCGATCCGATCCCCGTCAGCCTCAGCTACATTAACGGTATGTACTGGGTCGGCATGAACACGTCTTGGATGGTGCTCGTCGACGGTCGCGGCAGCTGGATGCTCGTGGAGGTCTACACCCGGCGATTGATCCCCCTTCCTTCGATTAACACTGCACTGCTTTGGCACCGCGGCCCAGAATACTCGGAATCTTACAGTAGCCAACATGATACCAAGTTTGATTTGCTCAAGGTTGTAATCTGCCAAGTGCCCACAAGATCTGCGAATTATAAAGATTTCAGGCTAATTGCGTTCTTCAACCGCGGTCTCGCCTATCTGACAGGTCACTGCGGTAAGTGGATAAATCTGCACGTCCATCGCAGGATCATACATCCTCCATGGTTCTCTGATGCCATTGAACACAAGGGCTTCATTTACGCTGTCGACTCCTTCTATGGCTGGACGTATTGCTGGCCTACTCCAGTCATCGCTACAAACGGCTGTTACAGCAGTATGTTACTTTCCTATGATATCATGATGGCTTGCTTATATTACTGTCAACATTTACTGAAAAAATATTCATGCTCATAACATGCTGTTCTTAAGATTGACTAAATCAAGAGCCCTTTTTTATTTGACTCCAACTTGATATGATGTTGTAGGCCGCCTGGTGTCCCTACCCTTCCTAATCCCAGAACCTTTCAAAGAAAAGCGGCATGGCAGTTGCAGGTGGTTCCTGGCTCGATCAGACGACGGCGAAAGATTGATGATCGTTCGCACGTACCGGACGTGTTGTTTCGCGGAATACAATCACAGTCACTGCAAGGTCTTTGAGCAGGATCCCAGCTTCTCTGGGCCTTCAGGAATTTTTGACTGGAGGCTGGTAAGTAGCCTTGGTACACGCTCTCTGTTTGTCGGACTGAATTATCCGATTAACCAGGAGATAACCGACGGCAAGGATCATGATGGCAGCGCGGTTTCGTTCATCAGGCAAAACTGTGTGTACACAGCGTACCATGCGTCTCTGCATGCACCATACCCTGATATGTGCCGCCACGCTCTGCAGCCCAAAGTAGGAGAGAGGGTCGCAAGTATCAGACTTCGACCTGCTGGCTGGAGTTTCCCCCGTCAGGCACCCATCTGGTTCAAGCCGTCAGCCAATCTCCACAGCTTAATAAATAGTAACGTCTAACTGAGCCAGTTAGTTAGATGCGTACACTTGGTGTAGTAGGATCTTTATTTAGTTTGATGCATACACTTGTTCTTTTTTGGTAGCCCTTTTGTAATGATGGCTGATGTTTGGTTTGGAAGAGAGAGCTGCGTCTTCACTCTTCTGGCCTGCTTACTGCTTCTGTTGCACCCCCAGCCCTGGTTGCTGCTGCTGCTGTTTTCAATGTACAATCAGTAGTATGTTTCGTCTGTTGGTTGAATAAATGTGTTGTTAGAACGACAAACACAATGTTTTGGAAGTCGTTGCACGGTTCGATCCTTTAGTGCCCCGTACCGTACGTAGCTCATACTATTTTTCATACGGAACACATTTTCCACTTGTTGATAACATGCAGCCCACTGATGAAGGCCCAATAGAGAAGCCCATAATTAACTGGAAGGGAGGCTCTCACATGAATCCGGCCCAGGTACATGCTCATGGTCCCCTAAACATAAATAAGTAAATAAATAAATAAAGCTAAATGCTCATGCACCAGTTGAGGGAGTCCTGGATTAGGGGGTGTCCGGATGGCTGGACTATGACCTTTGGCCGGACTCCCGGACTATGAAGATATAAGATTGAAGACTTTGTCCTGTGTCCGGATGGGACTTTCCTTGGCGTGGAAGGCAAGCTTGGCGATACGATATGTAGATCTCCTCCCATTGTAACCGACTCTGTGTAACCCTAGCCCTCTCCGGTGTCTATATAAACCGGAGAGTTTTAGTCCATAGGACGAACAACAATCATACCATAGGCTAGCTTCTAGGGTTTAGCCTCTCTGGTCTCGTGGTAGATCAACTCTTTTACTACCCATATCAGCAATATTAATCAAGCAGGAGTAGGGTTTTACCTCCATCGAGTGGGCCTGAACCTGGGTAAAAACATCGTGTCCCTTGTCTCCTGTTACCATCCGCCTAGACGCACAGTTCGGGACCCCCTACCCGAGATACGCCGGTTTTGACACCGACATTGGTGCTTTCATTGAGAGTTCCTCTATGTCGTCACCTTTAGGCCCGATGGCTTTTTCGATCATCAACCACGACACGGTCCAGGGTGAGACTTTTCTCCCCGGACGGATCTTCATGTTCGGCGGCTTTGACTGCGGGCCAATTCGCTTGGCCATCTGGAGCAGATCAAAAGCTACGCCCCTGGCCATCAGGTCAGATTTGGAAGTTTAAACTACACGACTGACATCCGCGGGGACTTGATCTTTGACGGATTCGAGCCACGGCCAAGCGCGCCGCACTGTCACGATGGGCATGATCTAGCTCTGCCGCTGGACAGCGCTCAGGGCGCCGCTCAGGTGTTCGCTCCGACCCTTAGCTTGGAGCCGACCGCGCCAATCGGGGACGGACAGTTGGACGCCTCCCTGGAAGCTGCAATCTCTACGGCGATCGAGCCGAATACCAGCCTAGTCCTTTGTGAGGCCTGTGACTCCAAGGTGCCGGACTCCTTTCTGGACTCCGAATCTTCCGCACCCCTTCCGATCGAAGCCAACTGGGCTCCGATCATGGAGTTCACCGCCGCGGACGTCTTTCAGTACTCGCCCTTTGGCGACATCCTGAATTCACTAAAGTCTCTCTCTTTGTCAGGAGAGCCCTGGCCGAACTATGGTCAGCAGGGTTGGGATGCGGATGACAAAGAAATTCGAAACCCACCCACCACCAACTTCGTAGCCACTGTCGATGATTTAACCGACATGCTCGACTTCGACTCCGAAGACATCGACGGTATGGACGCCGATGAAGGAGACAAACAAGAACCAGCGCCTATAGGGCACTGGACAACCACCTCATCACATGACGAATGCATGGTGGACACACCTAAAAGGAACGACGACGAGGATCAAATGGGCGCAACAAGGGATCGTTCCCTTGAAAAGCAATCAAAGCGGCGGCATAAGCGCCGCGCCAAACCCCACCTCGACAGAGACCCAGCCATAGAGCAGGGCGAACTGGCGTACGACGAACATGCCGTCGAGCAACCGTCCGAACAGGGAAACTTGGATAAACAAACCGAACAACCCGTCCCCGACGAAGATAATAGTCCGGACGACCTCACGTCGGAAAAGTTGCTGGAGCAGAAGAACCTCCACCAAAGGCTCGTCGCCACCGCGCGTAGCCTGAAAAAGCAGAAGCGGAAGCTCAAAATAGCGGAAGATGCACTCAGAATCAGATGGGGCAAAGTACTCAACACCGCACACAAGTACGGCGGTAGTCACCACACAAAGAGCTATCCGAAGCGAAAATTACTACCGGAATTTGATGAGGAGGCCTTAGAGCCCCCACAGTCAAAAAACAAGGAAGCCACCAGGTCGGATAGATGACCCCACGATCAACATCGAGCGACACAGGGTGCCGCACTCAATCTGGCATGCTATCCGCCCAAGGATTCGCATCAAAAAGACGGTCCCACCAGATCCATCTACGGGCCAAGAAAGCAAGCTCTAGTAAGCAATGCAACGCAACAAATATCTGAACATCGTGGCACACCCAAATACAGGGGCGCCGCACATCCCCTATGTTTTACTGACGAGGTGCTGGACCACGAATTTCCAGCGGGATTCAAGCCCGTAAGCATAGAGGCATACGACGGAACAACAGACCCTGGAGTCTGGATTGAGGATTATATCCTCCACATACACATGGCTAGAGGAGATGACCTCCGCGCCATAAAATACTTACCCCTCAAGCTCAAAGGGCCATCACGACGTTGGCTTAAAAGCCTTCCCGAAAAGAACCTAGGAAGTTGGGAAGAGCTCGAGGATGCTTTTCGAGCAAATTTTCAAGGGACCTATGTCCGACCTTCGGATGCAGACGATCTAAGTCATATAACTCAACAACCCGGAGAGTCAGCGCGTAAACTCTAGAACAAATTTCTTACGAAAAAGAATCAGATAGTCGACTGTCCGGATGTCGAAGCCCTAGCAGCTTTCAAACATAGCGTCCAAGACGAATGGCTCGCCAGACACCTCGGCCAAGAAAAGCCAAGAACAATGGCCGCATTGACAAGCCTCATGACCTGCTTTTGCGCAGGAGAGGATAGCTGGTTGGCAAGGAGCAGCACCAGCGACCCAAGTACATCCGAACTTAGAGATGGAAATGGGAAACCGCGTCGTAGCAAGGAACAGCGTCGGATCAAGGATAACAGCCCGAAGAGCACGGCAGTCAACGCTGGATTCAAAAGCTCTCGACAAAATAAAAAGCCGCCTCCCAAAGATGACAGTGACGAGCTATCTAACCTCAACAAAATCTTGGATAAAATATGTCAAATCCACAGTACCCCCGGGAGGCTGGCAAACCATACCCACAGAGATTGTTGGGTCTTCAAGCAATCCGGAAAACTCAACGCCGAACACAAGGGGCTCGACATACCAAGCGAGGATGACGGTGAATCCCATAAGCAGAACACCGGAGAGCAAAAGAAGTTCCCACAAGAAGTCAAAATAGTAAATTCACTTCATGTGACAAAAGGAAAAACAGATTGGCGCCTACGGAGATACGCGCCATACGGCTTGTCCCAGAGGAATCCAGCCTCTGGTTGTTACAACCCATCACCTTTGACCATCAGGATTACTATAGAGGTATCCGGAACGTAGGTCGGACTGCCTTGGTCTTAGATCCGATAATTGACGGACTCCACTTTACACAAGTCCTCATGGACGGCGGCAGTGACCTAAACTTACTATATCAGGACACAATCCGCAAGATGGGGTTAAACCCAGCAATAACCCACCATGGCAACACTTCCTTTAAAGGGGTCACGCCAGGCCCAGATACCCATTGTATGGGTTCCCTCTCATTAGAAGTTATGTTCGGCTCCCCCAACAACTTCCGAAGCAGAATGCTAACCTTCCACATCTCCCCATTCATAAGTCGCTATCAAGCGCTACTGGGACGCGAAGCTTTTGCCCGCTTTAACGCAATACCGCATTATGCATCCCTTACACTCAAAATGCCTGGTCCACGAGGCATCATCTCATTAAAGGGAAATATCAAGTGTTCCCCGAGCACGTAGGATGGTGCGGCTGCCTTGACAACCGCACACTTACCCAGCTTTACTACTCAGAGCACCTACATAGGTCGTTAATGACCCCAGAAATGGCTCAACGAATCCGGCGTAAACATGCAAAGGCTTCATAGCCGCATAACCCTGTACAAGGGGCTCCGCGCGACAATAAAGCTCAATCATACCCATGTTTTTGTATTATGCTTTGTTTATTTTAACATAGATTTCTCGCACGATTGATTTTCCACTAAGTTCCTCTCTTTTGTAGACGAACGTCGTGCTACACCCGTCCAGGATACGGCACAACGGAGACACAGGCGCAGACGTGCAGCAGGGACCCGTTTCAAGGATTCTTTTCAGATTAAGACCCTGCATAAACCTTTCTTACTGTCTCTTGTTGATAACATCCCCCGGTTTTTGCTATCACCGAGGAGGAGGCTGGCGTCTTGGCATGTGGCCACGCTAGAATTTTGCACGTACCTGGACACCAGGGTCTTTTTTACCAAGGGCTTTTGTTCGGCCCGTCTTCATAAAGACCGAATACCTTAGGGAGTGTTCGGCGTCGTGAGTTTGACCTTATATGCATCAGATCCGAATCATGTCTTTGGTTAAATGTTGGGTTTGCCCGGCTCCTGTGTTTTGCTGCCTTACGTTCCGCTCTATCGGCTAAGGCGGCACCAGGAGAACTACTGCAATTGTGCCCCGGTTCGGCCAGGCGAGCACCTTAGTAGAGAAAGCTGAAAACCGACTGTCATGATCTAGCGAGAGACTGGTCAACCACTCGATGACCTGCCGGAATCGTTAGGATTCCTCCGCATTAATGAAGGGCCGTTTCCCGGCCAGGCACACACGCGCCCCGAATTCAGGCAAGCACGGTGCCACTAGAGGCTATTCAATAGCCCCACTGTCAAACTCCTATGGCTAAGTGAAAGTGATAAAGCATTATAGTCTGGTTGCCTAGTTCACCGCGCTATCACCCCCTTTATAGGACCAAGACATTGGGTCAAGTGTGAAAAGGCGCCTTTTGCAAACACCCCCGCATTATATGCGTGGGGGCTGAAGCCAACGACTGCATCTTTCAGGTTATATACACATATACATTAACGGCCGCACAGGAGGCATTATGATTCTTGAAAGCACAAGTATAAAAAGCTTTTACATCCTATCAAAATATTGTTTTACAATAGCACATGTTATTTGAACACAACATCCTTCGAGCACTGCGTCTCTATTAAACGAGCGCCCTGAAGAACTTCCTCAAAGTAGTGCTTGGCAGGTACTCAGCTTTCGTCCGAATCCCGGGATGCAACAACACTGGCCTTCATATCCGCCCAGTATGTCTTGACACGGGCAAGAGCCATCTGTGCACCCTCTATGCATGCTAACCTCTTCATTGTATCAACATGCGGCACCAAACCAAGGAACTGCTGCACCAAGCTAAAATAACTCTTCGGCTCTGGCTCTTCCGGCCACAGACGACTCGCGACATACCTCATAGCGAGTCCGGACAACCCGTTCAGCTCCGCCCAAGCGGCCAAACGGTCGGATATTGGAAGTGGGCGCTCCGGATTATGGAACTGCGACCAAAATAGGTCTTCCAATTTATGGTCATCCAGACCCCGGAAGTGTTCGGTCGCGTCCGCGGCACTTGCCGCCAAATCCAGATAAGTGTTCGCCGCACTCCACTTCCGGTCCAACGGAGCATACTTAGGATCCCTGAACTTCATCCGCAGCATATAGGGCTTTCCAGGCGCGATATCTCCGGCCTGACGTAGCTCCTCCTTCATAGCTCTCATTGCAGAGCGAGTGTCCTTGTCCTCGACAGTGACCTTTTCTAGGTCCTTCTGTGCCACCCTATCTTCTTCACAAAGCTTACAATGGTTGGCAGTATCCTTTAATTTTATGGCCATCTCGGCCATTTCCTTCTTGCTTTGGCAGTGAGCAGCATGTTCGGCTTTTAGCTCTTCAGCCGCTTTGGCGGCGGCTGCATCACTCTTCCTCGCTTGCTCCTTGGCTCGGGCAAGTTCCGCCCGAAGGTTCTCCACGGCAGTGGCACCATCTGCATTAAGCACATATGTTATAAGGCACGAGCATCAAGCTCCTCTCATCAGATGTCTTGGGAGACATTACATACCTTGTGCCTCGTCTAGCCGCTTATTTACAAGCGCGATGTCGGCATATGCTACGTCAAGTTGCCGCTTTAGCTCGACAGATTCATCAGTCCAGCTAGCCACCGAACGCCTGGCCACCTACATAGGAAAGGTAACATATTATACCTCGGATTATGATCCTCTGTGCGCCGTCATTTTTGACAACAAGCAGAGTCTCAGGAGCTACTATTTATACAGGGCGCATTTTATATATGCGGCTCTGTCAAAAGGTACATCTTTTCGCGTACCTCAAAACCTGTCAGTAAACTCCCGGCGGCTCGTACAATCCGCTTTCCGTGGATGAAATCCTTCTACTCACTGTGTCCATCAACACACGGTGTTCTTCTGAGATAGACGCTCACTCGAGAAGATCCTGCAGCCCCTCCGACCGTGCACCTAAAGGTGCCGGACTAGTCCGACGACCTTTTTCAAAGTCCGGATTTGGAGAAATCCTCCGAGACGACACCTCGGGGTGGCCATCCTTGCAAGATGGTACAGAGGGGGGAGGCGTTTCGCTCTCCATCATCTCTGGACGAAGATCCCCAGAAGATGAGCTCTGCTGAGAAGGGTTGAGATCCGAACTGCAAGGTAAAATTTTGGTTATCTTCCTCAAAAAGAAAACAGGGATATCAGTCATTTTAAACCCCCCCTCTTTACTTACGGCTCGTTGGAGAGTTGATCCCCTTGGGGGCACAATGCGTCCAGAGCACCCTCCGGCACCGGACCCTCTGATGAAGATTTCTTCCCCTGCTTCGAGGCCATCGCCTCTGGGTCTTTAGAGGCGGTCCTCTTCTTTCCCTGGATAGAGGAATTCTCGATTCCTCCTTTCCTAACAGCTTCCTTCAAGGAGGCGGTAGCTTCTTTGTTCCCCTCTTCACCTTCTTCCAAAGGCGCAATCTCCGGCATCTTGGTCAACACGGGATTCGGCGTGGTCTTAGGGGGGGGCGGACACCTGAAAAGCTTTGCTTTCGCTATCCACTCCTGTTTGAAGGATAGCTCTTTTAAAGGCAGTGTTATGATAAATGTACGGATAGCGTGTCCGGGTACAGGGCTACTTACTTGAGTGTCTGGGTGATTGCAGCTCAGTCCTGCGTCCTCGGACAAGTCCAGACACATTGTTTGTGATCTGAAGAATAATTTGTACATCTCCACGGGCGTCGTGCCCATAAAGTGTTGGAGGGCTTGCGGTCCTTCCGGATTAAATTCCCACAGGCGGAGGGGGCGACGTTTGCAGGGCAGTATGCGGCGAATCAGCATAACTTGCGCCACTACCGCCAGATTGATATATCTTTCTAGGAGATCTCGAATGCAGCCCTGTAGCAAGGGCACGTCCTTGGGAGGCCCCCAGTTAAGCCCTTTATTGACCCATGACACTAGCCGCGGTGGGGGACCCAAGCGAAAAGCAGGTGGCGCCACCCACTTGGTGCCCCTGGGGGCTGTGATGTAAAACCACTCCCGTTGCCATAAGCCGAACTCCTCTTGAAAAGAGCCCTCGGGCCATGGAGCGTCGGCAATCTTACTTATAATAGCCCCTCCGCACTCAGCGTGCTGCCCCTCGATCATCTTTGGTTCTACCTTGAAGGTTTTAAGCCACAGTCTGAAGTGAGGAGTAATATGGAGGAAGGCCTCACACACGACAATGAACGATGAGATTTGGATGATGGACTCAGGAGCTAAGTCGTGAAATTCCAGCCCGTTATAAAACATGAGCCCCCTCACGAAGGGATCAATCGGGAAGCCTAGCCCCCGAAGGAAGTGAGATGTGAACACCACACTCTCGCCGGGCTAGGGAGTGGGAATAGCCTGCCCTTGAGCAGGCAACCTATGCGATACTTCGCCGGTTAGATACCTGGCATCTCTCAGCTTTCGCATGTCTTCTTCCGTAATGGAGGAAGGCATACACCAGCCTTGGAGGTTGGAGCCGGACATCATCGAAGGTCCGAAGAGCCTGAATCTGGAGCTTTGAGTGTTGGAACTCAAGGCAAGAGGCGGATTTGATTGGATTGAAAGAAAGGAGTCGAGCCTTGGTCTCTTTATAAAGAGGTTGAATACCAAGAGCCCTCCCCGTAATCGTTTGGGACTCACTTTCAATTAAGAAGTCATACCAATGACACGGTTGGGTTACCCACACTCGTATTGATGGGAATCCCGGAATAAGGGGACACAATCTCTGCTTTTACAAGACGTACCAAGGAAACCGCCTCGCTAAACGCGCTGAGGTGGAACAGTAAAACGATTCGAATAAAGGCTTGGCCGTAGCATGATGTCACACTACGGAATACGTCAGCAGATTAGATTCGTGTAAATATTATTCTCTCTACGGTGGTATGTGGAACTTATTTTGCAGAGCCGGTCACTATCCTCAAGTTCAAACATCTTCTATGAAGTATTCGGAGGAGGAACCCGCCTTGCAATGCCGAAGACAATTTGCGTGCCGGACTCGTCATCATTGGAGCCTGGTTCAGGGGCTACTGAGGGAGTCCTGGATTAGGGGTTGTCCGGATGGCTGGACTATGACCTTTGGCCGGACTCCCGGACTATGAAGATACAAGATTGAAGACTTCATCCCGTGTCCGGATGGGACTTTCCTTGGCGTGGAAGGCAAGCTTGGCGATACGATATGTAGATCTCTGTCACGCCCAATATGCGACCCTATCCAAAAGGAACTCGAAGGTCCCACCAAGGATAGACCCGCATATTGAAACGCTTTTGCAAGGTGGATATCATTACATCAACATTACATAATAGATGGGGATACATACAAGAGGCATACAATGCCACACGAATACAACATCACAATACATTAGAGGATCATCCGACTACGGATGAAACACAAACATAAACTCAAACGACATCCACCTTGCTAGCCCAGGCTGCCGACCTGGAACCTATCCCCTGATCAAAGAAGAAGCAGAAGAAGAACTCCAATACAAGCAAACATCACTCTCGCGTTATGATCATCGTATAAACCTGTACCTGCAACTGTTGTTGTAGTAATTTGTGAGCCACGAGGACTTAGCAATCCCATTACCATGGGTATCAAGACTAGCAAAGCTTAAAGGGAAAGGAAGGGGTAAAGTGGTGAGGCTGCAGCAGCGACTAAGCATATATGGTGGCCAACATACGCAAATAAGAGCGAGAAGAGAGCAAAGGAACGGTCGTGAAGCTAGCAATGACCAAGAAGTGATCCTGAACTCCTACTTACGTCAAACATAACCCAAAACCGTGTTCACTTCCCAGACTCCACGAAAAAGAGACCATCACGGCTACACACGTGGTTGATGCATTTTAATTCGGATCTGGTGTCAAGTTATCTACAACCGGACATTAACAAATTCCCATCTACCTATAACCGCAGGCACGGCTTTCGAAAGATTATACCCTGCAGGGGTGTCCCAACTTAGCCCATGATAAGCTCTCGTGATCAACGAAGGATATACCTTCTCCCAGGAAGACCCGATCAGACTTGGAATCCCGGTTTACAAGACATTTTGACAATGGTAAAACAAGACCAGCAAGACCGCCCGCTGTGTCGACAAATCCCGATAGGAGCTGCACATATCTCGTTCTTAGGGCACACCGGATGAGCAAGACGACGGGTTGGCATAGACCCTGGTTGCCCAGGGGGCGCCGAACATCGCTTGGTTTGGACCAACACTTAGACAAGCACTGGCCCGGGGGGCTAAAATAAAGATGACACTTGGGTTAATTACTCCCAAGGGAAATGTAGGTGATGGTGAGGCAAATGGTAAAACCAATGTTGGGCCTTGCTGGAGGAGTTTTATTCAAAGAAAACTGTCAAGGGGGTCCCATAAATCACCCAACCGCGTAAGGAACGCAAAATCCGGGAACATAAGACCGGTATGACGGAAACTAGGGCGGCAAGAGTGGAACAAAACACCAGGCATAAGGCAGAGCCTTCCACCCTTTACCAAATATATAGATGCATTAATAATATAAGAGATATTGTGATATCCCAAACATAATCATGTCCACCATGGAGCAATCTTCAACTTCACCTGCAACTAACAACGCCATAAGAGGGGCTGAGCAAAGCGGTAACATAGCCAAGCAATGGTTTGCTAGGAAGGGTGTCAAAGGTTAGAGGTTCATGGCAATTTGGGAGGCTTGATAAACAGGTGATAGGTAGCGCAACATAGCAATAGAACGAAGCAACTAGCATAGCAATGATAGTAGTGAGATCCAGGGTAGCGGTCATCTTGCGTGAAATCCCGCAAGGAAGAAGAATGAGTCCATGAAGAAGACGAACGGGAGTAGTCGAATGAATCCTCACAATCGCAACATTACCGGAACTAAGAAGCAACACCGGAAAGAAACAAACAACATGGTAAATGCACAAGCATAAACATGACATGATGCACAAACAAGTATGATGCATGTCCGGTTTAAAAGAGAGATGGCATGGCAAAGTGCAACGAACAACACTACAAATTAAGTGGAGCTCAATATGCAACGAGTTGCATATTGACAAAACACCACATTGACATATTTAGTTTAATCTCGTTAGGTACCCAACAATGTTAAATGTTGTTAAACATGGCAAGGGGTGAAGTATATGAAAACTACCTATCTAGGCAAGTTTAAATGAGGCCGGAACAACAAACAACAATTCCGGAAAATCCTCATGTGCAAATTATGAATTTGGTACTGTTCTGCCCTAAAACATATTTTAGAGTTGTTAAACATGCAAGATGAGTGCATCATATTAAACTAGGCATTTTTCCACCCCATTTACATATAAAGTTTATTTAAAACCGAGCTACGGTTATTTAGTTATGAAATAAATCATTTTAGCATGACATTTATACAAATTTAAACAAACCGCATTTTAAACATTTTAAACATGGATGAAAATGGGATATTGTGAAACTAGATAAAATTCTAAGCATGTTACATATATGACATGTTTTATTTGGATGCATGATTAAATAGTTATTAGTAGTTTAAAACAGGGGCATTTCTGTAATAAGCATGTTCAGGATATAATGACAAAATCACAGCACAGGAAAAAAAACAAGTCACGGGCCGAATTAGAGCTACAGGCCGAAACAGGACATGGGCGCTGGGGGCATTCTCACCATGGGCCATGGACCGGTCCGGTCGAGAGGGAGGCTGGAAGAGGGCGCTGGGCCTTGCCAGCAGCAGCCCTCGCGCGCGACGGAGGGGAGCCACTGGGCCGAAGCAGAGGTGACCCAGGCCAGGGCGCTGGAGCGGTCAACGCGAGGAGCAGGGGCACGCCATCCCGTCTCGCTTGAAGCAGGGGAAGCAGGGGCTGGTTCGGGATCAGGCCGCAGAGGCGCGACGGCGTCAAGGTGGAGCGGAGGCGAGGAGGCACTGGGCGTCAGGAGGACGACGCCGGCGAGCTCCACGACCACGGCGGAAGGCAGAACTAGATGGGCTCGAGGGCAGGGAGGCGGCTTGGCGACACGGGACCTGAGGTGCAGGGCGAGGCGAGCTCGAGCAGATCCGGCAGGTGGCGCTGCTCGGGGTTCACCGGACGAAGCAGGACGACGGCGGCGATGGCATGGAGCGTGGGCGAGCTCCTGCTCGTTCCTGGGAAGGAGAGAGAGAGGCCACCGTGAGAGAGAGAGGGAAAATAGGAGGAAGAGAGGAGCGGGACGGGGTCGGTCCTGGGGTCGAGGTCGCCGGCTGGCACGCTCACCGGGGCGACGCGGTGACGAGGGGCTCATGCTCCTGGACGAGAGGACGCTCGGGAAGGAGGTGCAGGCAGCGGGGATGGAGCCGAGGAGGAGGTCGGCTTGCTCCGACGAGATTCGGGAGGAGGCTGAGGAGGCGTCGGGCGCTGCTTCTGATCCGTCCTGATCGAAGCACAGGAGGAGGGGACGAGGCGCTGCGGAAGGAGGAGGCGCAAAGAACAAGGGAGATGGTCGGGGGCTGGCTAGGATTGGGCAGTGGATCTCGGTGGGGATTGGCCGGCTAGGGAAAACGAGGAAGGAGGGAGGCGCAGGTTGGGTGAATCGGGCAGGGGAGATCCCGAGGGGGATTCGGTGGAGTGGCAGCGGCGTGGGGATGGATGGGACACGAGGCCTAGAAATTAGGGTTAGGCTGTTTAAATAGCTAGGTGGACTAGCTTAGGGGTAAAACGAACCCTCCGATCAAGATTGAATGGTCGAGAAAAATACACTAGGAGAGTCCAAATAAGAAAACGGAGATGTTTTATAGACGTTAGGGGATGATCCGGATCCATCGGTAACGACAGACCGGTTCGGGTTCGGGCAAGTTTTTCAGACGCACGGAAGAGGGGGTCGGTGGTTGTAGAGAGGTTAGGTGGTCACGGCCAAGAGGGAAGCGAAAAACCAGATTGGTCTCGGAACGGCCAACGAAGGCAAGGGGGGACGCGGCAACTACGAGCCGATGCAAGTTTTTTGAAAACAATGCCGATGCAATGCGAATGATGACATGAGACGAGATGCATAACAAGAACAAAATCCAAAACAACAGACAAAAACCCAACCACGGAGGAAATAATAAATCACATAGCCGGAAATGGCAAGAGTCGGAGTTACGAATATGGAAAGTTGTATCCGGGGCGTTACAACACTCCACCACTAGGAGAGGATCTCGTCCCGAGATCTAGGATGGTACCGGAGGGAAAAGGAAGAGGAAGATAAGCGGTAAAACTAAGTTGCTTCTTCGACCAATGAGTGAAACCACGAACCTTGATAGGTTGAGCAAACTAAAGGAAGAATACACCGGAGAAGAATGTAGTTGAAAACACTCCGTTAGAAGAGAGGAACAAGGAACATTACGAGAACTTGAAGGTTGCAAGGACATGAATCAAGAGTTTAATGGACAAGATAGAATTCGAAACCACTCCGGTTAAAACAAGATGAGAGAGGAAGAATTCGGGCAGCACTCCGGTTGAACATGGAAGGAAAAGAACATGAACTTGAGAAGATGGGAAGATACTTGATGAAATCAACAACACACTGCCTCCGGAACTATTGAAAGAATGGCATAATGGGTGAGAAGGATTTCAGACAACACTCAGGTTGGAAAGAGAGGAAAAAACTTGACAAGATGAAAGAACTTGAATGAGAACACAACACTCCGGTTAAATGGATAAGCAAGAAAAGAACACGAACCTCACAATTCGAGATGATTAGTGAAAAGAGGAACATCACAATGCCATCGGAAGAAAGAATAGAAGATAGATCATTGGAATAACAGAATGAAGAAGAAAATGCCAACTTCTGTCACAAATGAACTTGGAAAGCATCCTTGCAAAGAAGAATTTAACGGAGTTGTTGCAAAATCAACAACGAAAAGCACAAGCTTGTTGTGGGCTTATGGCAAACATCTCAAAATGATGAGGTGACAATCTGCCACTAACGAAAAACAATTGCTTGTTTGAGATCAACGAAGAGATGAAAAACTTCTTTTAATGAGAGAATAGGAGGAAACTTGGATTATCGATAATCACCACAATTAGCAACATTCCTTAGGGAAGGCTTTAGGTGAAATATAACCCAAGATAATTCCAACGAAGAGATTGATGGATTTAAAATACCTCATTCTTGACAACATGTGAATCACGAAACATGAATAGAAATTGTCAAGAATGATATAACACCATCTCAAAAGATAGGGTAGAAAGAATTGCACTTCGGAATGCAAGATGAAGAATGCTTGAACTCCTCAAAACAAAACATGTGTTGAGCACCATGTTTATTTTGAAGTATGGCTTGACGGATCATAACTTCGAGAGAAATCTTGAAGAAGAATTGAAGAATGAAAAGAATCCTTGACGAACCACCATGTTGAGCCTTCGTGAGAACTCCGGTAATAAAATCAAAGGATGATAACAAAGAAAGAGAAGTTGAGAACACAAGGTGAAGCCTTGCGATGATTTAGATGGAGCTTCGCGATGAGATAATGCGGAAAACTTCAAACTCCGGAAAAGAAAAGATGAAGCATCTCGAACCGAGAAATGTGACATGATGAACAACTCTAGAAAGAAGAAACTAGATCACTTGGATGAAACAAAAATAAGAATTATGTTATGCGTATCCTTCACCAATATAAATTGATGACAAGCAACAGATTTAGCATACTACTTATTCTTCTTGAGGGATTGAAAAGAGATATAGCGCCAACTTGAGAAGGTCTTGAACGACCACCAGTAGGATTGAAACAACAAAAGAACGAGTGAATTGATACGATAACGAAGGAAGAGAAATCTTGAACGAACCACCGTAAGAATTGAAAATGTGATTAGCAAAGGCACAATTCACCGGGAAGAATCGGAAAATGAATGAAGATACTTGAAGGGATTTAGATTCATGAGAACGAAGAGGCCATGAACTGATTAGAGGGTATTTGAACGATGCACCGGTAAGATTTGGAGAATGATAGCTACACGTTGCGAATGAAGAATTATGACATGATGGCCTTCGGAGCAAAGAAATGGAAACAACTCATGAAATGCTCCGGATGGTAAGAAAATAAATCTCACAATCAAAAACAATTATGAGGATAGCATGAAGCTAGAACCATGAATCTTCAAGAGAATGGACCAAGATTTAGAGGAAACACTTCTTCGGTTTTCAAATGTTGAGAATGATGACGAGAACCACCACCAAATTGTTGAGAAACTCCGGAAGGATTAAAAGAGGAAAGGTTGAGCCAAAGATGAAAAGAATTTGAAAGCGACCTTGGAGAAGGCATGTGACTGATGATAATTCATTCTTACATCAAACTTTGAAAAGAATTTTAGAAGCTCTGGGAAAATTAGAAGAGTCAGGTAAGATCCTGGGAAAAGACCTGTGGGTTAGGGCCCACTCAAAAGAAAACACCGTTGAACGATTTTGAAGAGAGATTGCACCGGCTGAATTAAATGGCTTGAATGCGATAACAACCTCGAAATATCTTGAACTAATTGAGAATGGAAACACAAGTCTTCTGAGATATCTTGAGTACTCCGGATAAGAATAGAGAGAGGTGAACAATTAAGAGGTGCACCGGCATGGGATAGCATTTGAAACGAGGAAAGGGATATGATCAACACCGAAAGCTTGAGTTAAATCCACCGGAGAGGAAAAGAGAGGAAGAATAATGAACTTGAAGCTCCGTTAGTATCTTCCTGAGAATCACCTGATAAGAACATTGATGGAAAAGAATGGAGAGACTTCCCATCAATAAAAAGGATACTTGATTAAGAAATCTGAGTCCTTGAAGAAAAGGGGTGGGAGGGTGGGAAAACAAAGGCAACTTGGGGCAGATGGAATGGATACCGTTGAAGAAAAACTTAGAATTGATCTTGCGGATGTTGAAAATGAACGGATCCACTTGAAGAGAAGCACACCGGTTGGAAAAAATTGACATGACAATCTCGATGATTAACAGGATTAGTACTCCCATAGAAATATGAGAACAACGTTTAGGAAAGGTATGGATTCAACATTTGACTTTGAAGCAACTCGAATACCACAAATAAAATAAAACAAATGATTTGGCTTGCAGAATAAGCCGGAACAAATACATATGATAGAGATTTACCCAATCCCATATCATGCATCTGTCGGGAAGATATTCTAGGAGCTACTAGAATTCCCACCTATAAAACTCCCGAAACTTTCTGGTTATGCAATATGGTGTTGGGGATACAGGGGAAGCAATATATCTCACCCAAACTAACAATCCCTACATCCAGCTGTATCCATCCGTCAACACATAACCAAGAAAACTCCAGAAATCGTGTACCTCAACCTTCGAAAAGCATCCGTTATACGAGTTATGGCAATACTCCCGAACTCCCCAGTACTGGGTGACGTCGAGGTTATCTCACCAACAACTGCATAAAAGAGATTTTCGATGTCGGCAAAACTCAGGTATTCCAGAACTGCAACGATAAAATTGTGACGACAACACCTCGGAGCTCAACTCCCCGGGTCAATGCCACATAATAGACAAGAGGCACCAAGAACAATGTTCTCGTCACAAAACCATCAAAACGATTCCAAGATACCCGCGTGATCCTAAATATTTTTTAGTAAAATTTGAGGAGAGGAAAGTCAAAACATCTACGTCAGGAGACCTCACCAGAGCGACGAAGGGACTGAGGAGTAAAAGAATCCTACTCTCCGATATATATAATCCTAAGACTCAAAACATTTTTGTTCTAGACTCAACAACGGCCAACAATCAAGGGGGCTCCTATGGTCGGTCGAGGCTCTGATTACCAACTTGTCACGCCCAATATGCGACCCTATCCAAAAAGAACTCGAAGGTCCCACCAAGGATAGACCGCATATTGAAACGCTTTTGCAAGGTGGATATCTTTACATCAACATTACATAATAGATGGGGATACATACAAGAGGCATACAATGCCACACGAATACAACATCACAATACATTAGAGCACCATCCGACTACGGATGAAACACAAACAGAAACTCAAACGACATCCACCCTGCTAGCCCAGGCTGCCGACCTGGAACCTATCCCCTGATCAAAGAAGAAGCAGAAGAAGAACTCCAATACAAGCAAACATCACTCTCGCGTCATGATCATCGCATAAACCTGTACCTGCAACTGTTGTTGTAGTAATCTATGAGCCACGAGGACTCAGCAATCCCATTACCATGGGTATCAAGACTAGCAAAGCTTAAAGGGAAAGGAAGGGGTAAAGTGGTGAGGCTGCAGCAGCGACTAAGCATATATGGTGGCTAACATACGCAAATAAGAGCGAGAAGAGAGCAAAGGAACGGTCGTGAAGCTAGCAATGACCAAGAAGTGATCCTGAACTCCTACTTACGTCAAACATAACCCAAAACTGTGTTCACTTCCCAGACTCCGCCGAAAAGAGACCATCATGGCTACACACGCGGTTGATGCGTTTTAATTCGAATCTGGTGTCAAGTTATATACAACCGGACATTAACAAATTCCCATCTGCCTATAACCGCAGGCACGGCTTTCGAAAGATTATACCCTGCAGGGGTGTCCCAACTTAGCCCATGATAAGCTCTCACGATCAACGAAGGATATACCTTCTCCCAGGAAGACCCGATCAGACTCGGAATCCCGGTTTACAAGACATTTCGACAATGTAAAACAAGACCAGCAAGACCGCCCGCTGTGCCAACAAATCCCGATAGGAGCTGCACATATCTCATTCTCAGGGCACACCGGATGAGCAAGATGACGGGTTGGCATAGACCCTGGTTGCCCAGGGGGCGCCGGACATCGCTCGGTTTGGACCAACACTTAGACAAGCACTGGCCCTGGGGGCTAAAATAAAGATGACCCTCGGGTTAATTACTCCCAAGGGAAATGTAGGTGATGGTGAGGCAAATGGTAAAACCAATGTTGGGCCTTGCTGGAAGAGTTTTATTCAAAGCGAACTGTCAAGGGGGTCCCATAAATCACCCAACCGCATAAGGAACGCAAAATCCGGGAACATAACACCGGTATGACGGAAACTAGGGCGGCAAGAGTGGAACAAAACACCAGGCATAAGGCCGAGCCTTCCACCCTTTACCAAATATATAGATGCTTTAATAATATAAGAGATATTGTGATATCCCAAACATAATCATGTCCACCATGGAGCAATCTTCAACTTCACCTGCAACTAACAACGCCATAAGAGGGGCTGAGCAAAGCGGTAACATAGCCAAGCAATGGTTTGCTAGGAAGGGTGTCAAAGGTTAGAGGTTCATGGCAATTTGGGAGGCTTGATAAACAGGTGATAGGTAGCGCATCATAGCGATAGAACGAAGCAACTAGCATAGCAATGATAGTAGTGAGATCCAGGGTTGCGGTCATCTTGCCTGAAATCCCGCAAGGAAGAAGAATGAGTCCATGAAGAAGACGAACGGGAGTAGTTGAATGAATCCTCACAATCGCAACATTACCGGAACTAAGAAGCAACACCAGAAAGAAACAAACAACATGGTAAATGCACAAGCATAAACATGACATGATGCACAAACAAGTATGATGCATGTCCGGTTTAAAAGAGAGATGGCATGGCAAAGTGCAACGAACAACACTACAAATTAAGTGGAGCTCAATATGCAACGAGTTGCATATTGACAAAACACCACATTGACATATTTAGTTTAATCTTGTTAGGTACCCAACAATGTTAAATGTTGTTAAACATGGCAAGGGGTGAAGTATATGAAAACTACCTATCTAGGCAAGTTTAAATGAGGCCGGAACAACAAACAACAATTCCAGAAAATCCTCATGTGCAAATTATGAATTTGGTACTGTTTTGCCCTAAAACATATTTTAGAGTTGTTAAACATGCAAGATGAGTGCATCATATTAAACTAGGCATTTTCCACCTCATTTACATATAAAGTTTATTTAAAACCGAGCTACGGTTATTTAGTTATGAAATAAATCATTTTAGCATGGCATTTATGCAAATTTAAACAAACCGCATTTTAAACATTTTAAACATGGATGAAAATGGGATATTGTGAAACTAGATGAAATTCTAAGCATGTTACATATATGACATGTTTTATTTGGATGCATGATTAAATAGTTATTAGTAGTTTAAAACAGGGGCATTTCTGTAATAAGCATGTTCAGGATATAATGACAAAATCACAGCACAGGAAAAAAACAAGTCACGGGCCGAATTAGAGCTACAGGATGAAATAGGACATGGGCACTCGGGGCATTCTCACCATGGGCCATGGACCGGTCCGGTCGAGAGGGAGGCTGGAAGAGGGCGCTGGGCCTTGCCAGCAGCAGCCCTCGCGTGCGACAGAGGGGAGCCACTGGGCCGAAGCAGAGGTGACCCAGGCGCGGGCGCTGGAGCGGTCAACCGAGGAGCTGGGGCACATCATCCTGTCTCGCTTGAAGCAGGGGAAGCAGCGGCTGGTTCAGGATCAGGCCGCGGAGGCGCGACAGCGTCAAGGTGGAGCGGAGGCGCTGGGCGTCAGGAGGACGACGCCGGCAAGATCCACGACCACGGCGGAAGGCAGAACTCGACGGGCTCGAGGGCAGGGAAGCGGCTTGGCAACGCGGGACCTGAGGCGCAGGGCGAGGCGAGCTCGAGAAGATCCGACAGGTGGCGCTGCTCGGGGTTCACCGGACGAAGCAGGACGACAGCGGCGACGGCATGGAGCATGGGCGAGCTCCTGCTCGTTCCTGGGAAGGAGAGAGAGAGGCCACCGTGAGAGAGAGAGGGAAAATAGGAGGAAGAGAGGAGTGGGACGAGGTCGGTCCTGGGGTCGAGGTCGCCGGCTGGCACGCTCACCGGGGCGACGCGGTGACGAGGGGCTCATGCTCCTAGACGAGAGGACGCTCGGGAGGGAGGCGCAGGCAGCAGGGATGGAGCCGAGGAGGAGGCCGGCTTGCTCCGACGAGATTCGGGAGGAGGCTGAGGAGGCGTCGGGCGCTGCTTCTGATCCGTCCTGATCGAAGCACAGGAGGAGGGGACGAGGCGCTGCGGAAGGAGGAGGCGCGAAGAACAAGGGAGATGGTCGGGGGCTGGCTGGGATTGGGCAGTGGATCTCGGTGGGGATTGGCCGGCTAGGGCAAACGAGGAAGGAGGGAGGCGCAGGTTGGGTGAATCGGGCAGGGGAGATCCCGAGGGGGATTCGGTGGAGTGGCAGCGGCGTGGGGATGGATGGGACACGAGGCCTAGAAATTAGGGTTGGGCTGTTTAAATAGCTAGGTGGACTAGCTTAGGGGTAAAACGAACCCTCCGATCAAGATTGAACGGTCGAGAAAAATACACTAGGAGAGTCCAAATAAGAAAATGGAGATGTTTTATAGACGTTAGGGGATGATCCGGATCCATCGGTAATGACAGACCGGTTCGGGTTCGGGCAAGTTTTTCGGACGCACGGAAGAGGGGGTCGGTGGTTGTAGAGAGGTTAGGTGGTCATGGCCAAGAGGGAAGGGAAAAACCCAATTGGTCTCGGAACGGCCAACGAAGGCAAGGGGGGACGCGGCAACTACGAGCCGAAGCAAGTTTTTTGAAAATGATGCCGATGCAATGCGAATGATGACTTGAGACGAGATGCATAACAAGAACAAAATGCAAAACAACAGACAAAAACCCAACCACGGAGGAAATAATAAATCACATAGCCGGAAATGGCAAGAGTCGGAGTTACGAATATGGAAAGTTGTATCCAGGGCGTTACAATCTCCTCCCATTGTAACCGACTCTGTGTAACCCTAGCCCTCTCCGGTGTCTATATAAACCAGAGAGTTTTAGTCCATAGGATGAACAACAATCATGCCATAGGCTAGCTTCTAGGGTTTAGCCTCTCTGATCTCGTGGTAGATCAACTCTTGTACTACCCATATCATCAATATTAATCAAGCAGGAGTAGGGTTTTACCTCCATCGAGAGGGCCCGAACCTGGGTAAAAACATCGTGTCCCTTGTCTCCTGTTACCATCCGCCTAGACACACAGTTCGGGACCCCCTACCCGAGATCCGCCGGTTTTGACACCGACACCAGTTCTTTGGGAAAATAGGTAGCCCAGTATTTCTTTTTGAAGAATACCCAAGCTAGGCCTATTTGTTTTCTCCGAATTACTGGGCTACAAATCTTTCAAGACGAGGAGGGATGCATTCCGTCCTGGCCAAAGAGTATGGTCAATGTCTGTTAAAAGTAATATCAAAAGGGGTTGAAAATTCCAAAAAAATATAGCAAACGGGTATTAGTTTTTTTTTGAATTTTGTTCTTCACTGATATCTTATACGTATTTCATTGGATTTAACATGACATAGTACTAATTTATTTTTAAATTTGTTTTACTATGGCTATTTATTTTTGGTTTAAGAATATTTCGTTCCCCAGCAAAAATTTCCCACATATTTAGTTAATTTTTTGACCCTGGTACTGACCAGAAAATGGACGGAAATTCTAAAAATGGAAAACGGGTGGCTGACTTGTTTACGCAAGACTTTGTGAGTGAACACACGATTCTAGCCGTCGTGCTTCTTCAATCTCTGATCTTCCTGCTCCAGCCGCCTAAACTAGCGCCGGCGGGACTGCCCGCTCCCTCCTCTTGTGGCCCGCTGTGATGCCGCGCAGGCTTCCCCGGCCCACCCTACTCCCTCCATTAGCCTGGCCGCACGCAATCAACTGCCTCCTTATTACGCAAAAAAAATGATTCATCCCACTGACATCTGGGGCGCACCGGTTGGGAGGCTGACCTGTGGGCCTACTACGTTGACGCGTACGCAGGGCTTGTCAACTTAGTCAACAAACGATTCTAGGAGCAGTGACCGTTGGATTTGAATCGAACGGTCCTGCTTCTTCTTCAACCGCTGCTCTTCTTGCACCAGCCGCCCAAACCAGCGCCGGGGAGACTACCTGCTCCTGCCTCCAGTGGCTGGCTGTGCTGCCGTTGAGGCCTCATCGCCCCTACTACTCCCACCGCTAGCCAGGCCCTGCGGCGACGGCAGCCTCACACCGCAGCCGAACGAGTGAACCCTCGTACTCCTCTCCGTGTGGGCATCTACTGCAGCGTCTTCCCCGGCTCCGCGTCGTCCCCTTCCTAGGCCTCGCCGTCGTCCACCGCCTTGGTGCTCTCGGCGCGGCGTAGTCAATGTTGTCAACGACATTCCATAGGAAGAGTACTGTACGTGGAGAGGCTGACAGCTGGGTCCACGGCCACAGCCCAATTTTTTGTGATTTGCCAAGTAAGTCGCTTTGTCAGGCCTGTTGGGCTGCAAATCTTTCAAGACGAGGAGAGCTTTCATTCGGCTGGCCGAGAAAATGGCCCATCAGTAATGAGAAATTTTCTATACATTTTTAAAACACATCAAACCGGCAATTAGTTTCAAATATCTTTTTTTTCATTTCGATATTTTAAATTACATTAATTTTTATGCGTGGAGAATTTGTTGGATTTTATATTAATATACATTTATTTTTAAAATCAGTTTGAATGTGAGTCGAAATTTTGGGATTAAAAACAGTTCGGACCGCACCGAAATATGCAAAATTTCGTATAAGTTTTTAACCGTGGCCACAATATGGGCTGTAATGCTAACAAAAAGAATATGGGCTCCAAAAAAACCTTAAGAATTAGCAAATGGGCTGTAAATTATTAAAAATAATGGCAGATGGGCTCTATGCTGTTTTCCACAGATTTGAGGCTTTCCTAAAAAAAAGGTTGACGCACAAGCAGTGACTGTTGGATGGCCATCCAACGGCCGTCGTGCTTCTTCAATCTCTGCTCTTCCTGCTCCAGCCTCTCAAACAAGCGCCGGCGGGACTGCCTGCTCCCTCCTCCCCGCGGCCGGCTCTGACAGCTCGGACCCACCAGCTATATATTCGTACGCAAGGAAGTGCCTCCTTATTACGCACAAAAAAATGAATACTCCCCCTGTTAGCTGGGACCCAGTATAGTGGCAGGCTGACTTGTGGGCCTATTAAGTTGACAGGGATGGAGGGCTTTGTCAACTTAGTCAATATGCACGATTCTAGCTCCAGTGACCGTACGATGTCCATCCAACGGCCATAGTGCTTCTTCAACCACTGGTCTTCTTGCTCCAGCCGCCCAAACCAGCGCCGGTCGTGCCTCGTGCTCCTGTCTCCCGTGGCCGGTTACGATGCGGCAAAGGCCTCACCGCCCCCTACTACTCCCACCGCTGGCCCGGCTATCCCTCTACTCACCCACACCCCCTGTTATTCTGCGGCAACGGTAGCCTCACACCGCAGCGAACCAGTGAACCCTCGTACTCCTCTACGTGTGGGCATCCACTACCGCGTCTTCCCCGGCTACGCATCGTCCCCTTCCTAGGACTCGCCGTCGTCCACCGCCCTGGTGCTATCCGTGCGGCGTGGTCAATGTGGTCAAGGAACATCTTCCATCGGACATGGACTGTACGTGGAGAGGCTGACAGCTGGGTCCACGGCCGCAGCAAGGAAGTGCCTCCTTATTATGCACAAAATAATTATTCCTCCACCTGACAGCGGGGACCCACCGGACGGGCCACCATATTTCGTGAAAAAAATGTCTTCCCCCTGACTGCTGGCACCCACCAGCTACACCTTCGCACGCAAGGAAGTGCGTCCGGGCAAAAAAAAACGATTCGCCCCCCTGACTGCTGGGACCCACCAGCTACATCTTCGCACGCAAGGAAGTGCGTCCGGGCAAAAAAACCATTCGCCCCCTTGACTGCTAGGACCCACCAGCTACATCTTCGCAAGCAAGGAAGTGCGTCCGGGCAAAAAAAATGATTCGCCCCCCTTACTGTTGTGACCCACCAGCTACATCTTCGCACGCAGGGAAGTGCCTGACAGTCGGGACCCACCTGGTCGAAGCGTATGTAGCGTTGTCATTAGGGTCGTGAACATGTACGTACATATATACTGGTGGATGTAGAGGCACGCGCGTGTCATAGTAGAGGCGCACACGTAGCATGTACACGTACTTACAGCGACGAGGGTGCAAGAAGGAAAATATGGCCATGTACGTACATACGGGCAGGGTCTCGAACGCCTACTCGTGCATACGTACAGGGCTGGGTCAGAATGGAGAAACAGTGTCGTCGTCGTGTTCATGGGGAGCCAACTGGCTGGGTCGGAACAGAATGCATGGTCGTGTTCATCGGGAGGGATTGGATGGAACATGCGATGGAAACGAGGCCTGGCATACCGCACAACGAAGGAAACGGACCCCCTAGGTTCGGAACGGGGTCCTGTTGATCGGGAGGGGTGTGGCGTACCGCAAAACGGAGGAAATGGACCTCCTACGGTCGAAACGGGGGTCCTGTTGATCGGGAGGGGTGTGGCGTACCGCAAAACGGACCTCCTACGGTTGAAACGGGGGTCCTGTTCATCGGGAGGGGTGTGGCGTACTGCAAACTGGACAAAACGGACTTGTGCTGGAGCGCTACGATCGAAACGGATGAAACGGACTTGTGTTGGAGCGCTACGGTCAAAACGGACGAAATTAACTAGTTACTTAATTATGTTTAGGGGACCATGAGCATGTACCTGGGCCGGATTCATGTGAGAGCCTCCCTTCCAGTTAATTATGGGCTCCTCTATTGGGCCTTCATCAGTGGGTTGCATGTTATCAACAAGTGGAAAATGTGTTCTGTACGAAAAATAGTATGCTCTACATACAGTACGGGGCACTAAGGATCGAACCGTGCAACGACTTCCAAAACATTGTGTTTGTCGTTCTAACAACACATTTATTCAACCAACAGACGAAATATACTACTGATTGTACATTGAAAATAGCAGCAGAAGCAACCAGGGCTGGGGGTGCAATAGAAGCACTAAGCAGGCCAGAAGAGTGAAGACGTAACTCTCTCGTCCAAACCAAACATCAGCTATTATTACAAAAGGGCTACCAAAAAAGAACAAGTGTATGCATTAAAATTAAATAAAGATCCTACTACACCAAGTGTAGGCATCTAACTAACTGGCTCAGTTAGGCGTTACTATTTATTAAGCTGTGAAGATTGGCTGACGGCTTGAACCAGATGGGTGCCCGACGGGGGAAGCTCCAGCCAGCAGGTCGAAGTCTGATACTTGCGACCCTCACTCCTACTTTGGGATGCACAACATGGCGGCACATATCAGGGTATGGTGCATGCAGAGACGCATGGTACACTATGTACACACAGTTTGTCCTGATGAATGAAACCGCACTGCCATCATGATCCTTGCTGTCGGTTATCTCCTGGTTAATCAGATAATTCAGTTCGACAAACAAAGAGCATGTACCAAGGCTACTTACCAGCCTCAAGTCAAAAATTCTTGAAGGCCCAGAGAAGCTGGGATCTTTCTCAAAGACCTTGCAGTGACTATGATTGTATTCCGTGAAACAACACGTCCAGTACGTGCGAACGATCATCAATCATTCACCATCGTCTAATCGAGCCAAGAACCACCTGCAACTGCCATGCCACTTTTCTTTCAAAGGTTCTGGGATTAGGAAGGGCAGGGACACCAGGCGGCCTACAACATCATATTAAGTTGCAGTCAAATAAAAAAGGGCTCTTGATGTAGTCAATCTTAAGAATAACATGTTATGAGCATGAATATTTTTTCAGTAAATGTTGACAGTAATATAAGCAAGCCATCATGATATCATAGGAAAGTAACATACTACTGTAACAGCTATTTGTAGCGCTGACTGGAGTAGGCCAGTAATACATCCGTCCATAGAAGGAGTCGACAACATAAATGAAGCCCTTGTGGTCAATGGCATTAGAGAACCATGGAGGATGTATGATCCTGGGATGGACGTGCAGATTTATCCACTTACCGCAGTGACCTATCAGATAGGGCGAGACCGCGGTTGAAGAACGCAATTAGCCTGAAGTCTTTATAATTCGCAGATCTTGTGCGCACTTGGCAGATTACAATGTTGAGCAAATCAAACTTGGTATCATGTTGGCTACTGTAAGACTCCGAGTATTCTGGGCTGCGGTGCAAAAGCAGTGAAGTGTTAATCAAAGGAAGGGGATCAACCGCCGGGTGTAGACCTCCATGAGCATCCAGCTGCCGCGACCGTCGACGAGAACCATCCAAGACGTGTTCATGCTGACCCAGTACATACCGTTAATGTAGTTGAGGGTGACGGGGATCGGATCGCAGTTAAGGGGGTTGATGCTCGCCACCCTCCGATCATTATGATGCGTGACATGCCGTTTCTGAAGATCATGCGACATCTGCAAGCAAGGAGCTGGCTTAAAAAGCTCCAGCCAGAGGGCTTTGAGTAAACGGTACAACCCCGACGAGCACGCAGCGAGCGACATGGTACTGAGATTGTCCACACGCGAAACAATGAGCTTGATTACCTCTGTGGGGAGCGAATTCCAGCCACCCTTTTGGCAGATGCTGCTCGGTTCTGCCATTGCTAGTGCTTGGGTTTTGGACGAGGGGGGGAGAGGCGCATTAGAGGGGATGGAAGATTGGACGAGATTATGTGCCGACAAAGATGGAGAAGCCAATATGTGGTGCGGGAAGTGGACAGGTGCTGCTCGACTTACGAGACACATACCAGCAGCGTAGGGTCATATCGATGCCAGACAACTTGCTTGAGTGATCACAGTACTGGTACTCCCTACAGTACCTACTACTATGCCCTAACTTCCTTGAGTTGAGTAGTAGTGGAGTAGGACTCTGCTCTACTACTAGCACCGGAGGAGTAGTATATTCTAATCTAAATAGTTACAAACTTAAATGCCCGAGCATGGAACGACTACGAACCGCCATCGGTGCGAACTCCAATCCCCAGCAAACGTTCACTGGGAGACATGGCACTTGCAAACGCCCGTGACGCAGTTGCAGTACGTGTGTAAGGGTGGCGGTTTTGTAAAATACAATGGCTTAGGCCACCGTCGGATGGAAATCTGACGATTACGTGGGATTCGCCAGGATTGAGCTCATGCTGAACAATTGCCAGATATCATGACTAAAAAAAGGTTAAAACACCCGGGGCTATAACTTGCACCGGCTGACCACTAACAATGATACTAATATAGTTGTAAAATGGTCAAAGACCATCTCTACGTGGTGTTTGGAATTATATGCAAACAAATTAGCAAGATGTCCGTGCATTGCACGACACACCATCATCACCAACTTGGTTTTTTCTCTACTCCTACTCCTATAAAAGACTCAGTTGGTGATGATGGAGGCGAGGAGGCGTGTTCAGCCGGGCTTGCAGCGGACAATGCAATACTATTCGATTTGTTATAAAAAACAAAGAAGAGTAGTAGAGATAGAGATAAGAGTAGAGATAGAGACTTAGGGAGGAGCACCATCTACTGCTTAGTGTGCTACTCCTGCACTCCATTCGACGGCCGCAACGTCCCCTACAACCACTGCCTCCTGCGCTCCATTCGGCGGGCGTTGTTGAAATTTGTGGAAGCGCACTCTCGCGACTGCTGGCAGCCATGACTTCACCGACGACGACTTCTAGCCCGACCTTGGCAATCTCTTCCTCAACGACATGGGCGACAACCTCAACGCCAACGGTGCTGCTCCCGTTGCACCGTATGTGTTTCTGTCCTTCCTGTTTGAAATCGTGGTAGAATTCATGTTTCTACTCTGTATCCTACTAGATTCTATTTGTTCTTCTACTATGCTAGTCCACATGATTAGTTTAATCTCTGTTATAGCCGTCATGATTTATTTTGTGCTTATTCGGATTAAATCTCGTAGTAACTTGCTCATATATTCAACTGGCGCAACATCCCCTACAACCACTTCTATTGCATGGACGGCCTGGTCGATGCCTCCAAGGAGCCCTTCATCTACTGCTATGAGTGCCCGATGCCGTTTTGGGGCTCGCCAACGGACATCGTGCATGACCTCACGGATGCGTGCATCGGTCACTACTGGCCCTTGGCGGAGAACATCAAGTACGAGACGTGCTACCCGTTCACCATGCTGGAGTCGCTGGAGGATCACCGCTGCCTACTAGTCTCAGAGGAGGACGGCAGCGTCTTCCTCTTGATCGTGTGCACCGGCGAGGCCCGCGTAGGCCGCCACCCCATCTCTGTAGTGTGCGTTAGGGGCGACACGTTGGCGCTGACACTGACACAAGGCTGATGTACAGGTGCGTGCTCACTGTTACTACCCCTCCGAGGTACGTGGGCGGCAACACCGGCTCCATCATGCTGACTAGGATTGTGCACAGCTGGGACCTTCCCATCGATGTGGACATGGAAGACGCATGGTATGGTTTACCCCCCAACACGGTGCACGAGGACTCCAAGGAGGTTCACCTGGACATACACATTATCAAGTTAAATGTTGATCATTAGTCTTTGCTCAGTGTAATCCGCTATCTAAGCATGTGGAGACTTCCATGCACGATCTTGCTCTACTAGAGTATCGCGCATGAATAAAAGTGTATCCATTTATACTTTAGTCTAGAATCTTCCTTGTATGAATTTTTACAACAGTACTAGTGAAAGACTTACTATGAACCATTTCTTACATCTCCTCTGCCCCTTCCAAGTGATCCTGATTTAATCCCTCCGTCTAGGTGTATAAGGGCATGGTTAATACTTAATAGTATAGCCAACTGTTGACTATAAGAAAGTGCCATGTCATCTGTAGCCAACATGTATAACAATTGATACTCGAAAACTAATTCTTAAAGATCATTTCTTGCAAAGCACAATAAGTGTTATTTCTTCACAAGTTTTGGATGCAGGTTGAATAGGTGAACGCTTTTGTTTGCAAAAGATACCTTTTTATCTATTTCACCCGGATGTTTGTGAGCTCTAGAGATGAAATAATATCCGAAGAAACCTGTCGATACCCATTACACATGAGATGACCCCCACATCCTTTGTCAAAATAAACAACTCCCCGATCAATGCATTTTACTCTTCTGTGCAACGCACGGGCACCTTACTACTATAGATTAGTACGACCCAAAATTGAACTAACATTATATATAGTATGATAAATGCTGATGCATGTCACCTAAAATTATATCATTGAAAACTATGTTCAAATACGAATCCAACAATATAGTTTTTGTTGACATGCACTAACATTTTGTCAGTTAAATCTCCAGTCAAATTCAATGGGGGACTAATAAACCACGAGCGATGTAGTACAAGTGTAGAGGGCAGCTCTACACGAGAGTCTCACCCCGCTCGTGGCAGGGCAGTAAAGCCGTCATATCACAAAACCCAACCACTGCCAGTAATAAGTGGCCTGGTAAAATAAACTAACAAGCAACCATCACATCCCTCCATCTTTTTTGCATTTCATCTCTCTGCATTTACTTTCTCCGGTTCATCTCGCACACTCAATCCCTAGCTACTACTCCTAGTATCCCTAGCTACTACTCCTAGGGCCAGTTCTTTTGGTGGCTTAAAAAATAAGCCGTCTCTTCCCCAGCTTTTCCCATATGAATAGTCACAGTGGAGAGTAACATTAAGGTGCATCACTCATTTATTTGGGCTTCTAAACTACTACTAGTAGCTCTGTCCTGGTTTATTCGTCACCATTGTAATTTGTGGTAAATTTGACCAAAGATTTAACTAATAAAATTTTAGTGCATGTGACATGCACAAACATTTCATTTGTTAAATTTATGATCAAAATTTGACACGGATTACAATGAGGACCAATAAACCAGGACGGAGCTAGTAGTAATGGGATTACCACTAATCTAGAAGCCTAAATGAACGGGCCCATGGTACTCCTACTAGTAGTACTAGTACTCAAGTTGGAATTCCAATTGCACGGCACAACTGGTTAGGCAAAAAATTCGATACAGGGTGTAGGAAGCGGTTTGTGAATTTGCATGCCTTTCTGACCAGTGAGATACTCCGTACAAAGTACGACAGAGAAATAACCATAGAGAAGGAAGCTAAAAGTAAACAATCAAACGAGCATTTTTGCATTTGTTTTGCATTGAATCGTTTCACAAGCTTGACTAGTGATGTTTTTCTACTTTTACAAAAACCGCATCGTAATGTTAAAATGTGCATTTGCACGTACATAAGTAATAGTAGTACTCCATCCGTCTAGGTGTATAAAGTCTTCCCTCCTTCTTGGTCATGGTGCACAACCAAAGATGACTTATTCACCTGGACGGAGGGAGTAGCACAGTCTGCAAGCATATATAGAGAGAGACGTGTAGTGGGATAGTGTATAGTAGTAAAGTTTGTGCTATATGCACCTACTTACAAGATGCGTACAGATACACAAGGTTTCCAAACTTTCCCTCTTACATACTTAATTAAGTACGTTAATAATTCCCGAACATTCGGGATTTATCATTTGCGTCCCAAAACTAATGACATCACCTTACAAAACTAAATTATACTCCTACTAAAAGCCACGACGCTCGCAGGGGCGCTTGCGGCGTGCCACGATTGCCCTAGTGCGTGGCCGTTTCCCTGCGCGCCAACACAACGCCTCTTCCTCAGCCTCACAACTCATGAGGTACTGATTGGCGGCTTGCCAGCGGGCGAGCGTGATCTCACTGGTGTGGTGATCCAGCGCCAACAGGTACTCCTCCTCGCTGGAAGCGTGCATCCGGTCCATGTACCGCCAAGCGTAGATGAGGCGCTTGGGCCCGACTGCACTTAGGGCTTTCGCACGGGCGTCCTCCGCCACCCTCACGGCCCTTGCATGAACCTTTTTGCCAAAGATCCAATTTCCTGACTCTCTCGGACGCGACATAGACCTGCCAGGCAGCTTGCCCTGCGGCACACTCCTCTTCCTCGGCCTTCTTCTCCACCTCTATTTTGGCGTGCTCTGCCGGTGGCAAGGCCTCCCACATGGCGACATCCATTCCTTTCCAAAGCTCCTCAAGGCTGGGGGGCTCGGTGGCCGGCGCGGCATTCTCCTTGTAGCGGGGAGCCGACACGTCCTCCGACGCGCGTGCTGGCAAGATTGGGAACGCCGACGCATCCACCTCGACGCGTCGCGGCAAGGAGTGGAACGCCGACGCGTCCTCCTTGACTAGTGGCGCGAGGAACGGAACATCAACACGTAACCGTCCGGGTTGTGCAGTGAGAGGCGCCTAGGTCTTGAGAGGGGCGATGCCATGGTGGTCGACATGAGAGGGAGGGGGAGGAGATAGCGATGAACATGAGCGTTCTTCCGAATGCCGTGGGAGGCGCAATATTTATAGCGAGCAATAGCACACCTACGTAAGATATGGACTGAGCTGCACTGACTTAACTGCAGGTCCAGTTGCGTCACTGACATGTGGGCCAGACCCCTATTGGGCCCATATGTCAGTGACCCAATGCACCTGCAGTTAAGTAATTGAAGCAGCATCCCGAAAGATATGTTGTGTGATTAACGTAACAGCTACGCAGGCATATTTGTTGGAGTAAATTACGGGGGAGGGAAGGGGTGGGAATATTGTTGGTCACAACGGATTGGACGAGCGTGGGGGGAGAAGAGTCATGCATGCAAATTTTTTCCACACGGGCTGGAGCGATGGGACAGCCGGAGGGAGAAGGAGAGTCTGGCAGGCATATTGTCTCCACACATGGAGAGGAAAAGATTTGGAGACGAACGGGCTTCCTGCAGGTATGGGGAACGGTGCATGATAATTCATCTTGCATGTAGGGCTAGGTATAGTCTCAAGTCATTAAAAACATACACGCCCCACACATGTTCATATTTCAAGGTGCACTAAATTATTGCATGCGATGATTAAGTCTGGCCATAATGGGGGTATCTTAGCTGGTATCATGCACACGGGAATAGCAAACATGCTGATGTGGCAAAGAATTAAAGAAGAGAGGGGGGTTAGAGTAACTAGTGTTCATGCATGCATTAGTAAACACATTTTTTTGTGAAGAACGACATCATTAGTTGAGTACTTTTGCAGACTACAAAAACTATTCCACCGCCTCTATCTTGCTAAGAGTAGGTGAAAATTTTGAATCGAGCCCTTTAAACTAGAAGGGAGGTAGTAGTACTCTAATAGCTAACCTTGTTGTGATGACAAGATAGGACATGGCACGCACCTAGACGAAGGAACTAGTCTGCATTGTGCATTTAAGTTTTGTCTGAAGTCAATGTACCTCTACTTTGACCAAACATATAGAAAAATGTATCAACATTCACAATGTCAAATCAATATTTTTATACTCATTATAAAACGTAGTTCTTATACTCATTATAATCAGTATTGTAGATATTGATATTTTTAGTATAAATTTGGTCAAACACTTTGCAACCGGTTGACGGAAGTAAAAGGACCAGAGGGAGTATCATGCATGCGGAGTAGGCAAAAAAATTGCTCATTGATAGCCGGTCAAAGTCTCAAAGGGAGCGACCGCACGAGGGAGGCGAAGGTCATGGGAGGTGTGATGGTTGACGGAATTAAGTGAAGTTACATCCATGAGCTGGCATGGCGTGCGAACAGGCAGAAGCTATACCGTCAGGCCTACGATATGGGTCTAGTAGACATGACATCTAGTGGGTTCCGCATAGTCTCGAGAACTCTTTGGGGGCTTGTAGCCGTTTATCCACCGGGCAAGCCAGCAACCCCATGACGTTTACATGCCCTACTCGTCCCCGTGTTCTACCTTGCAACAGTTTGCTCCCAGTCGTCCCGTCCTTTCACATTGCACCAGTTCAACTTTTTTTGTGGGGTACACCAGTTCAACTTCTCCTAACCCTCCTCCAAAATCCATGGCCTCCCAAATCTCCATGGTCGCCGCTGAGTACCAGATTAGAGCCATCACCAGCGATGAGTTCATCATCATCTACGCAAGTGGATCCGCGACGGTGAAAGCATGCCTTGCTCGCTTCCTGCGCATGTTCAATAGTTCAACGGATGAGTGGGCCGCTGGGCAAGATGTTGAGTACACCACAATCTTGGAAAGAGAGAAGATTCTAAAGGAGGCAGAGGGGAAGAAGCTCGTCATGATCTAGGTTTGCGTACATAATGTGTGCTTGGTCTACCACATATGCCATGCCGACGTTGAGTGCCAGGATTTTCAGAACTTCCTCAAGGACGAAAGAGTGAAATTTGTTACTATAGACTTTAGGAATGACAGGGATGTCCTGTGTCGGATAGGCATCGTTGTAGGCCAGCCCTTCGATCTCCAGAAGGCAAGCCTGGTGTCCTCCTCTCAGCCTTCAATGCTGACCCTGGCAGCAACCATGATTGATCCTTCATACGCTAAACGGAAGAAACCTCATCACGAGTTTCATCATGCATGGGAGTCGAACACAATAGATGAAGATCACATCATGTACGCAGCAATGGATGCCTACCTTTGTTTAAATATCTACAATGGTTGGATGAAGAAGCAGAGCCCAGTGTCCGGTTCAAGCAAAGAAGCATCGGCGAAGAGGAAGAGGAAGATGGATGAGGACGAAGTCGAGGACGTGCACTCAGACTCCGAGTAGGTGGCAGTGTCGTCGCTCATGCTGGTTCTACTACAGTGTCAAGCGGACTAGTTGCTTAGTTTATTTTCAATGGTGTGTCATGCTGAGGCCCCAGCAAAACTATGTTTATGTTCTTTCTCGTTATTTGAACTCTTTAGTACCTATAGTAGTACTAGTACTATGTCTTACTTCTGTTCTTCTTGCAGTTGGTACTACTGCTCGTATCTTCGTGTTCCTATTGTACTTAATACGTTTGTACTAGTAGTATAATTTGGGTCAACGGAGTGAAGGAAGAAGAAGTTCAACGGAGCGAAGGAAGAAGACAGCAGAGAAGCTACCCCAATATCTATATTAGGGTGGCAGGGTGCCCATGATCTATCTTGGTGTGGAATGCAGTTCACCAGAAAAAATGGATCGAGCCTGGGGTTAAACGGATGGCGGGGGTGGGGGGAGCATGGAAGTGGCAGGCGGTTCAGGGGAGGGCAGGGCGGCGGCTGCAGGCAGTTAGGCGTGTGGCGGGCTGAGAAGATGAATTGTGCATCAGTTTCGAAGGTTGGAGAAGCCCTTCTAGCCATCCATGTTGCATCAAACGGCTCACAAGAGTCGACTGACCCAATTGCTCCTGCAGATTGCAGGATCCACGTGGCATTCAAGGTCTCGAAGGTATATTCTGCGTCCGCACCCGGTTTGCGGGCTCGACACGCGCGCGACCAGCTTCCGCCGCGACAGCCACCATGCGCGCCTCCTCCGTGCGGTAGAGACGACAATGACACGCTTGTTCCTCCTCGCCGGCGTGCTGGAGCACGTGCTCGTCCTCCTCTTCGTAAGCTGCATGCATAGACGCGGCTCCACCAGCTACTCGTGTGCTTGGCAGCGCGGCGGCATCGCAAGGAGGGACTGCAGACGACGTGAGCGGGCGAGCCTTCGGCTTCATGGCACAGGGATGGTGGCGACACGGTGGTGATGTGCGAGAAATTGTTGGCTGGAGCAGGCAGGCACCGGCATGCGCAACAGTAGCGGCGGCATATTGATGAGTGCGCGTAAGGGATCTTACTTTAATTTTATATAGGGTTGGTCAAACTTAAAAGAAAACCGTACTAGTACACGTAAACATTAGACTTAGGCAATGCTTTTATTAGTTACCACAGCCACGATCCGGAAGCCTGTGCAAGCGGGTGAACCGCAGTCGCGCGGTCGATCGAACGGTGCGCCGTCGTGTCGCGCTCGAAGGACATCCACCGAACCTTTTTGTGTGTTTGAAAACAATTCCCGAATATTACTCAACTTTTTTTCCTGGAAAAGTTCTTGACGCTACAATATTTCCATATATTTGAATTTAGCTCCAGTTCGTGTTTATTTGGATTTGGATGTTTTAGGTGCGGCCTAGTTTTTTTTAATACTGATTTTGTGTGTGTGACTGAGGGAGAACATGTGTATGTGTCCATATGTGTGTTGTGGCGGAAGGGCAATGTGGAGACGGTGTGCGTGTGATAGAGACATAGAGAGGTGTGAATGTGCAAATGATCATGCATGAGTGAGACATATACAGATGTCGATACGTTGTGTATACATGAGAGAACGGTCTTCTATTTTACTTGTGTGTGTGTGTGTGTGAGAGAGAGAGAGAGAGAGAGAGAGAGAGGAGCATCCGTAACACAACAACCATCTCTCTTGATTCGTCCGTCCCTCGCACGATCGCATGTAACACATGCATCAACGCGCACATTTTGACACCCTCACCCGGCCCCTGCCCACCTCAAGGCCCGCACAATCTCTTCGTGAATACCCTATTTAGCATGTAGGTTTCCGTCACATACACACACATTTCTCTCCTTACGGTTGTTTTCTCTCAATATCTGACACACACACACACACACACACACACACACACCCTCCCCCGAGCACACAATTCATCTCCATCCAAGGTTATATGGCGAGCACTCTCGCTTGTGCTTCTCTGCACCCCAGCATGCACAACACCTCAATCTTCAAAGAGCGCATCGAGGAGATCGAAGACGGCGACCACACTGCGCTAGAGAATGTGGGGCCATTTGGAAGCAGGATGATGTGACAACGGCTGACTGACTCCTCCCCCCACCCTCTCTCTCTCTCTCGCACAAAATTACCAATCCCTCTCTCCCCCGCACAAAATTATCAATCCCTCAACCCATGAGATCCTTCCACTCTCATCCATGTTTTTCCAGCTCTCTCTTCAAACCTGTTGTCTCTTCTCCTTGAACGTGTACAGAATCCGGATGCACACGCATCTCACGTATATTACATGTCTCCATCTTTCTCACAGACCTAACTTCTTCCTCTCTCTATCTCTCCCTCTGTCTCATTAGGTTTGTCTCCTACTCTCTCATCCACATACATACAATATTTCCCGCCCTATATGCTCCAACTTCGCAAGCTCTCTCTGCCCGTTTCATTCACACATTGGGATATGTTCAAAATGTTGCTTTTATAATGGCTGATGTAAAGTTATGGTTGGTTTTGTTGCATCCTACAAAGTAATAACTATGAAATGCATTTAGATTCTCATTTGACTGGGATTATGTGAGTTTGAACATGTTGTGAAGTACTATAGACCTCGTATACATCTTGGAGTTCGACAATGATTGTAACTATTGAATTGTATAGACCATTACATTCAAAGTCAGTAGTCTAATATATTTATTTCACAATTTCAACGAATGATTAGTTCACTACAAAATAGGAAAGCAAATGTGTACTCCCTCCGTTTTTATTTAAGTCCGCGTATTAGCATTGGTCAAAGTCAAGTTCTGTAAACTCTCAAAAAGTTTATAACAAAAAATATGAACATATAAAATAACAAATAAATACCATTAGATTCATTATTGAATGTACTTTCACATCATACATATTTGTTATGGTAAATGTTTATATTTTTCTATAAACTTAGTCAAACTTTAGGAAGTTTGACTTCGGTCAAACCTAATATGCAGAGTGTACTAGTACTACTCGCTAGTTGCTTAGCCGAATCACCCAACACGCCACACGGGGAGTTCAGTATCACAAAATTTTGAGGTCGGCAGAAAAATCTCCCGCGACTCTGATTCGAGCAGTGGGGAGTTACTATCATAGCCTTCGGAACAGGCCTACGGACGATGCTTGGTAGGGGGCTGTTTTCATAACTTCAGGTTCACCCTACCCAGCCAACCCCACCCCGGCACCCAGAGTAGTACACATGAATACTCCCCATTTTCTATCCCCACCGCAAAATAGACTTCTCCACGGCACCGCAACCTTCGTGCTCCTCCCCTTCTACATCGGCGCACTCGTCCACCGTAGGGCATCTGCCTCATCGACGACCTCGTACGCTGCACTGGAGCCGGTCCACCATTGTTGTCGTGCACGGAGCCTCTTCCCTGGCACCGTCTTCCACGGTCTCTAATCTGCTTCCTGGAAGCCGACGCCAAGCGCAGAAGCACCACCGTCGTGGACAATGAACTCACTCCCGTTGCCGACCATGACTCACAGAGGCCGCCGCGACCATCGTTCTCCTCCTTGATTGGTAATGTGTGTATTGAATCACTTAGCTGTACATGTGCAGTTCCAATTTTCTTCATACCTACCCTTCAAATTTCCTGGGTGCTATTGTTCCCGTAAAAGTAATTGGTTATAGCCTCCATTGCCCAATAGAATATCAGCTTGTAATTGTGCGTCGCTCCTGTATCGCGCTATGCTTGGGTAGGTTTTTCATCTGCAACCAGTAGTGTGGCAAATGATGGAAAGTTTTTTAGAACTAGCAAGATGCCCATGTATTGCACGCATCAA
The DNA here is from genome assembly GCF_018294505.1 of Triticum aestivum. Lineage (NCBI taxonomy): Eukaryota > Viridiplantae > Streptophyta > Magnoliopsida > Poales > Poaceae > Triticum > Triticum aestivum. The sequence goes on along the minus strand of NC_057810.1, from coordinate 605,218,587 downwards.
GATGCATTTGTATGAGTAGTTTATCTTGTGGAAGAAAAGGATGAACGAGGGAAGTCCTTATTTGCAAATCTGGAGAGGGGGTGTGGGTATCTTTTTGCAAAATTCCCATTGTTTCCTTCCTATCTGTCAGATATAAATCAGACGACCTATATTGCAGGATGGCAGGCACACCATCATCACCAACTCTGTTTTTTTATAAGGAGTATAGAGAAAAAAAGTAGACAGTACAGAAGTAGAGATAAATATTAAATATAAAATAAATATAACAGTAGAGAAGAGAGTAGAGATAGCTGAGACATCGGGAAAGGATCACGCGCGCGGGAAAAAGCGGCCGGGAGTGCGCTAGTTTTGGCACGCGGCGTCCGACACGCTTTATAAAATCCAACGCCCTCCCACCGATTTGTGCCTTGCCACCGCTCTCTCCCCGCTTTGTGCCTAGCCACCGCTATCTCACCGCTCTTTCTCGCCTTGCCGCCATCGCGCCACCATGCCGCCGCATCACCGGGAAACTTGGGGATACCGCGACGTCCGCCCGCGCCCCTCCGACGGCTTCTCCATCGAGATCTGGTTCCGCGGGATGCGCCTCGGCCTCGGCAATTTCGACACCACCAATGAGGCTGCCCGCACGTACGACGCGGCGGTGTGGCACCTCCGGTGGCCTCATAAAACATTGAACTTCCCCAACGTGCCGACGCGGGAGCAGGCGCAGGAGCTTGCGCCTCTGCCGTGGCTTATGACCGACGGGGATCGTCGCGACAACCGGAGGCGGGAGCACTGATACGTCTCCAACGTATCTACTTTTCCAAACACTTTTGCCCTTGTTTTGGACTCTAACTTGCATGATTTGAATGAAACTAACCCGGACTGACGTTGTTTTCAGAAGAACTGCCATGATGTTGTTTTATGTGTAGAAAAGAAAAGTTCTCAAAATGACCTGCAAATCCACAGAGGCACTTTTTGGAATTAATAAGAATTTCTTGGCGAAAGAAATACACCAGGGGGCCCAGGGCCTGTCCACGAGACAGCCCCCCCCCTGTAGGGCGTGCCCCCTATCTTGTGGCCCCCCTGGACCTCCACCGACCTCAACTCCAACTCTATATCTTCCGTCTGGCGAAGAAAAAAATCGGAGAGAAAGTTTCATCACGTTTTACGACACGTAGCCACCGCCAAGCCCTAATCTCTCTCGGCAGGGCTGATCTGGAGTCCGTTCGGGGCTTCGGAGAGGGGGATTCATCGCCGTCGTCATCATCAACCATCCTCCATCACCAATTTCATGATGCTCACCGCTGTGCGTGAGTAATTCCATCGTAGGCTTGCTGGACGGTGATGGGTTGGATGAGATTTACCATGTAATCAAGTTAGTTTTGTTAGGGTTTGATCCCTAGTATTCACTATGTTCTGAGATTGATGTTGCTATGACTTTGCTATGCTTAATGCTTGTCACTGGGGCCCGAGTGCCATGATTTCAGATCTGAACCTATTATGTTTTCATGAATATATGTGTGTTCTTGATCCTATCTTGCAAGTCTATAGTCACCTATTATGTGTTATGATCCGACAACCCTGAAGTGACAGTAATCATGATACTTCTCGGTGATGACCGTAGTTTGAGGAGTTCATGTAGTCACCATGTGTTAATGCTTTGGTCCAGTTCTCTATTAAAAGGAGGCCTTAATATGACTTAGTTTCCGCTAGGACCCCGCTGCCATGGGAGGGTAGGACAAAAGATGTCATGCAAGTTCTTTTCCATAAGCACGTATAACTATTTACGGAATACATGCCTACGTTATATTGATGAACTGGAGCTAGTTCTATATCACCGTATGTTATAACTATTGCATGAGGAATCGCATCCAGCATAATTATCCATCACTGATCCATTGCCTACGAGATTTTCATATATTGTTCTTCGCTTATTTACTTTTGTGTTGCTACTGTTACAACTATTACAAAAACCCCAAAACTTTTATCTTTACTGTTGCTACTGTTACCATTACTATCATACCACTTTTGCTACTAAATACTTTGCTGCAGATACTAAGTTATCCAGGTGTGATTGAATGGACAACTCAACTGCTAATACTCAAGAATATTCTTTGGCTCCCCTTGTGTCGAATCATTAAATTTGGGTTGAATACTCTACCCTCGAAAGCTGTTGTGATCCCCTATACTTGTGGTTTATCAAGACTAATTTCCGGCGCCGTTGCCGGGGAGCATAGCTCTATTCTCTGAGTCACTTGGGATTTATATCTCTTGATCACTATGAAGAACTTGAAAGACGCTAAGACCAAGATTTTACCCTCAACTATGAGGGGAGTTAAGGAACTGCCATCTAGCTCTGCACTAGATTCTCCTTCTGTTATTAGTAGGCTTGCGACACCTAAACCTGCTACTGCTATGAATTCTGATATGTCGCATGTTATTGATGATGCCACTTGTGCTATGCATGATGAAACTACTTCTGTGCGTGATACTACCTTTCCATTAGGTGAATTTCTTGATGAACAACTTGCTAGAGTTAGGGGGAATGAGAATATTGAAGATGCTATTGATGATAGTGATGATGAACGTTCCCCCAATGATTATGTATTACCTGTTGTTCCAAAGGGTTATGGTATGAATGAAGAAGCTGTTATGGAAATTCTTGCTTGCAATGATAGATCCGGTCTTAAGAAATTATTAACTAAATGGAAGCAACAGTCTCTTAATGCCAGAATGAAACCCGATCCTACTTTTGCTACTTCACCTATCTGTGTTACTGATAAGGATTATGAATTATCTATTCATCCTGATATTATTACTTTAGTTGAATCCGATCCTTTTTATGGCCTTGAATTTCAAACTATTGTGGCACATCTTACCAAGTTGAATGATATAGCCACCCTGTTTACTCATGATGAGAAGTCTCGCTATTTATACATCCTTAAGATATTTCTGTTCTAATTAAAGGGTGATGCTAAGACTGGGTATAATTCTCTTGCTTCTGGTTGTGTGCGTAGTCCCCAGGATATGATTTATTACTTCTCTGCTAAATATTTCCCTGCTCATAAGAAACAAGCTGCCTTGCGGGAAATATATAATTTTGTGCAAATCAAAGAAGAGAGTCTCCCACAAGCTTGGGGGAGGCTTCTCCGGTTACTTAATGCTTTGCCTGATCATGCTCTTAAGAAAAATGAAATACTTGATATCTTTTATAATGGACTAACCGATGTTTCCAAGGACCACTTGGATAGTTGTGCTGGTTGTGTTTTCACGGAAAGAACAGTCGACGAAGCTGAAATATTATTGAATAATATGTTGACTAATGAAAATAATTGGACTCGTCCCGAGCCAGTTCCTGAAGTAATTCCTGAACCAATTGAGCCAACTCCTGAGTCTATTCCTAAACCCACTCTGAAGAAGAGAGGTGTTTTATTTCTCAGTCCTAAAGATATGCAAGAGGAAAAGAAGTCAATGAAAGAAAAAGGTATTAAAGCTGAAGATGTTAAGAATTTACCACCTATTGAACAAATACATGGTCTTAATTTACCGCCTGAAGAACCACATTGTCTTGATAACCCGACACACGTAGTAAAGGTAAATTCTCTCTATAGATATGATAAAGTTGAAATACCCTCTACTAAATTTCATAGCCCATGCTTGGATGAATTTGATGACTTTATGGCTAGACAAGAAAGTTTTAATGCTTATGTTGGTAGAGAGTTAAAGAATAATGCTTTCGAGATAGGACACGTAGGTGATAATCTGGCTAGAGTTAAAGATGAACTTCACCACGTTAGGAAATATGCTTCTATGGTTGCTACTCAAACTGAGCAAGTACTCAAAGCTCAAAATGATTTGCTTGATGAGTTGAATAATAAAAATGACTTTGTCATTAGAGTGGCTACTAGAACTGGTAGAATGACTCAGGAACCTTTGTATCCTGAAGGCCACCCTAAAAGAATTGAACAAGATTCTCAGAATAATAATCTAGATGTTCCTAGTTCTTCTAAGAAGAAGAAAAAGAAGAATGATAGGACTTTGCAAACTTCTAGTGAACCTAATGTAGAAACACTTGTGTATCCCAATGATACTTCTATCTCTGATGCTGAAACACAATCTGGAGATGAACATGAACCTGATGATAATGCTAATAATAATGTTCATGTAGATGCTCAACCTAGTAATAACAAAGATGTAGAGACTGAACCTGCTGTTGATCTTGATAACCCACAATCAAAGAATCAACGTTATGATAAGAGAGATTTTGTTGCTAGGAAGCACGGTAAAGAAAGAGAACCATGGGTTCAGAAACCCATGCCCTTTCCTCCTAAACCATCCAAGTCAAAGGATGATGAGGATTTTGAGCGCTTTGCTGAAACGATTAGACCTATTTTCTTACGTATGTGCTTAACTGATATGCTTAAAGTAAATCCTCATGCTAAGTATATGAAGGATATCATCACAAATAAAAGAAAGACACCGGAAGTTGAAATTTCCACCATGCTTGCTAATTACACTTTTAAGGGTGGAATACCAAAGAAACTTGGAGATCCGGGTGTTCCAACTATACCATACTCCATTAAAAGAAATTATGTTAGAACTGCTTTATGTGATCTTGGAGCCGGTGTTAGTGTTATGCCTCTCTCTTTATATCATAGACTTGAATTGAATAAGTTGACACCTACTGAAATATCTTTGCAAATGGCTGATAAATCAACTGCTATACCTGTCGTTATTTGTGAGGATGTGCCTGTTGTGGTTGCAAATGTCACTATCTTAACGGACTTTGTTATTCTTGATATTCCCGAGGACGATAGTATGTCTATTATCCTTGGTAGACCTTTTCTTAATACTACAGGGGCTGTTATTGATTGCAACAAAGGCAATGTCACTTTTCATGTTAATGGCAATGAGCATACGGTACACTTTCCGAGTAAACAATCTCATCTTCATAGCATCAATTCTATTGAAAAAGTTCCAACTATTATTTTTGGAGGTTTTGAATTTCCCCTACCTACTGTCAAGAAAAAGTATGATATTCTTATTGTTGGGGATTTTCATATCCCCGTTGAGGTAACTTAGTGTTATTCGAAATTTCTTCGGTTCCTTGTTATTCGGAATGAGTTTGTTAACAAGACTTGATCAACCTTGTTAGCAGGTTCATTTTGATGACCACGAGATGGATGAAACTAGAAGGCACAACCTTCTGTACCCTATTTTTACTTTCTATTATTTAGATTAAATAAAGCAAAAATAGTATTATATGTCTGATTTCTGAATTATCCATGCATTAAAAAATATTCCAAAAATAAAAGTGCTCCAAATGCCCTGCAAATTTAGTATGATTTTTTTTGGAATATTTGAGGATTTTAGACACTGAAAACATTGCAGAAGGGGCAAGCACAGGGCCACGAGAGAGGAGGGCGCCCCCCCTGTAGGGCGCACCCCCTGTCTCGTGGGCCCCTGGTGGCTCCCCTCCACTTATGCCAGTACCCACACACTTCATCTTCTACCCAAAAAATCCCCATCTAGCTCAAGCACGAGTTCTAGCTCGTTTTGCTGCGATTTTCGATCTCTTAGCTCAAAGCTCCATTCACAAAACTGCTTTGGGAGATTGTTGCTTGGTATGTGACTCCTCCATTGGTCCAATTAGTTTTTGTTCTAGTGCTTTATCCATTGCAAATTTTTGCTGCTTAGGTGACCATGTTCTTGAGCTTGCATGTTAAATTTTTGAGGTTCCAAGTAATTCTAATGCGGCTCTAGGCACTTGTAGGAGTAGTTGCTATCAATCTTGTTTGGTTTTATGCACTTTTATTTTGGAGTTACTAAAATTTCAGAAATTTTCAGAAAATGTTGAGGAAACTTTTGAGGGGCTCTTCTAGCCAAAGCTCCCAGGAAAAACAAGCTAAAGAGAAGGAAAAAGCCAAGTATAATCTTCCTCGCTTAGCGGAAGTACGACCGTGTGAATGGCCATGTGATGATTTCTTGAGAGAGGCTGGAATTCATGAAGACTTTTATGCTTTAATCGAGACTGCAGGCCTCACCGGTTTCATCAATGACCGAATCGATCAGTATCTCTTACTCACCAATACTTTCGTGCAAAACTTTTATTTTTATCCTAAGAAGTCACCGCCTGAAGTATCATTTCATTTATATGACGAGTTCAAAGAAATGTCTTTACGTCATTTTTGCGTGCTATGTAGGATACCTTATGAGGGAGAATTAGAGGAACCCCATCGTGACGATGTGGCTAGCTTTGTTGATATTATCGCTGTAGAGGAGCCAAAGAAGGGTTCCGAAGCGAAAGTCTCTAGCATACACTTTCCTGTTTTACACTACTTTCTTATATTTGCTAGTAGATGCTTGATTGGTCGTGGAAATAGTGGAAATTTGAGTGGTCCAGATATTATTATTCTTCAACATGCTTTGCTTGAAGACAATAGTTTTAATATGGGTGCCGTAGTTGCTAAACGGCTAGCCCTTAATCATACAAAAGGCCCCATATTTGGAGGTATCTATGATGCACGTCTTGCTAGACATTTTCAGATACCCATTAGGCACCATGAGGAAAAGGAGACAATATTGCCTCCTCACATTCTAGATTACAAGAGCATGGTAGCACATAAGTTTATTGTTGACAATGAAGATAGGATGCTCTTGTATAAACTTAGATTCAATAAGAAACACTTTGATATTATTATTTTGCCTGCGCCTCTGTTGTTCGATTTGCTTGCAGAAAAATTTCTCGTTACACCGGAGGCGATGAACAATCATCGAGCTCAGGCTTTTACTCCAGAACCTGAACTTGAGCCGGAACCTGAACTGGACCCTTATCATGCATCATCTGTCCAATGGGATCCGGAGATGACCAGCCAGTGGTATCCTGATTACACCTCCCACTACACCTGGGAGAGTAGCGGCGGTTCTTGGTATTAAACCACCTTAGGCCAAAAGCCTAAGCTTGGGGGATTACGTATTTCTCACCGACTTTACATTCATGTTCACACACTAGTCATCGGTGCTCATACTCTTTCATTGTATTATCCATGTTAGTTCAAATTTCTTTTTCTAGTTTTCTTCTTGTGAGTTTGATAAACCTTAAGAAAAACCAAAAAATTAGTTAGTTTAATTTCCTTGCTTGTAGTAGAAATTAAAATGAAAACCCAAAAAGATTTCTCGTTCTTCTTTTACTTGTTGGGAGCTTTCCCATGTAAATAGATTTATTTTCTTTTCTTTCCTTTGGGGGTCGAGAAGACCATATTAAAAATGCTTAGTGGCTCTTATATGCATGATTGTTTATTTAATTTAGAGCCCATATTACTTTTCTTCTCTCTTGAGTTGAATGCTTGCAGATTCCAGCTTAGTCCAATGCACATACACTCTTATTATTATACACATCATTCGGTCGTGCGAGTGAAAGGCAATAAAGAGGATATATGATGGACTTATTGAGATGAGAAAAGCTGGTATGAAATTGACCTCTCTTGTTTTTGTAAATATGATGATTTCATCGTTCCTGAGTCAGCTATTATGAAGTAAACATATTTGCAATGACATTTAGAGATTATAGTTACTTGTGCCATGCTTGATTAGCTAGAGTTATAATGGTTTACCTTGCATGCCAACATGCTATTAGAATGACTATGATGTGGTATGATGGGATGGTATCCTCATTTGAATGAATCGAGTGACTCGACTTGGCACATGTTCACGCATGTAGTTGAATCAAATCAACATAGCCTTCACGGTATTTATGTTCATGGTGGATTATATCCTACTCATGCTTATGCTCGGTGTGAATTAATTTTAATGCATGCTTACGACTGTTGTCGCTCTCTCAGTTGGTCGCTTCTCAGTCTTTTGCTAGCCTTCACCTGTACTAAGCGGGAATATTGCTTGTGCATTCAAACTCCGTAAACCCCAAAGTCATTCCATATGAGTCCACTATACCTACCTATATGCGGTATCTACCTGCCGTTCCAAGTAAATTTGTATGTGCCAAACTCCAAACCTTCAAATTAAATTCTGTTTTGTATGCTCGAGCAGCTCATGTTACAACTAGGGCTGCCTATATCTTCCATGCTAGGTAGGTTAATCTAAAGAGGAGTGGACTCTGCTCCTCATTCACGAGAAAGGGCCGGTAACCGGGATGCCCAGTCCCATGATCCAAAAGATCAAAGCAAATCAAAATAATTAAACAAAACTCCCCCAGGGATGTTGTATGTTAGAGGCACTCGTTGTTTCGAGCAAGCCATGGATTGATGCTTGTTGGTGGTTGGGGGAGTATAATACTTTACCATTCTGTTTGGGAACTGCCTATAATGCATGTAGTGTGGAAGATATAACCATCTCATAGGTGTTGCGTTGACAGCAAAAGTATGCCGCTCAAAATGTTATTCAATCTCTATTTTAAAATCGAGCTCTGGCACCTCTACAAATCCCTGCTTCCCTCTGCGAAGGGCCTATCTATTTTCTTTTATGTTGAGTCATCACCTTATTAAAAGCACCCGCTGGAGAGCACACTGTCATTTGCGTTCATTATTATTGGTTCATATTGTGTATGACTTGACTGGATCTCTTTTACCATGAATTACAATGTTTAGTCAGTCCTTGATCTTTAAAGGTGCTCTGCATTTATGTTTTGCGGTCTCAGAAAGGGCTGACGAGATACCATTTTGTTATACCATGTTATGATTGCTCTGAGAAAGTGTTGTCACCCGAGTTTTATTATTATGGCTCGCTAGCTGATTATGCTGTTGATACGAGTAGTTGTGAGGCCTATGTGTTATTGTGAGTATGGTTAGTTCGTAATATTTGCTGAAACTTGAATGCTGGCTTTTCATGTTTACAACAACAAGAGCAAACAGAGTTTGTAAAAGTTTTTCTTTATCACTTTCAGTCTATCAACTGAATTGCTTGAGGACAAGCAAAGGTTTAAGCTTGGGGGAGTTGATACGTCTCCAACGTATCTACTTTTCCAAACACTTTTGCCCTTGTTTTGGACTCTAACTTGCATGATTTGAATGAAACTGACCCGGACTGATGCTATTTTCAGCAGAACTGCCTTGATGTTGTTTTATGTGTAGAAAAGAAAAGTTCTCGGAATGACCTGCAAATCCACGGAGGCACTTTTTGGAATTAATAAGAATTTCTGGGCGAAAGAAATACACCAGGGGGCCCAGGGCCTCTCCACGAGACATGCCCCCTGTAGGGCGCGCCCCCCTATCTCGTGGGCCCCCTGGACCTCCACCGACCTCAACTCCAACTCTATATCTTCCGTCTCGCAGAGAAAAAAATCGGAGAGAAAGTTTCATCACGGTTTACGACACGGAGCCGCCGCCAAGCCCTAATCTCTCTCGGGAGTGCTGATCTGGAGTTCGTTTGGGGCTCCAGAGAGGGGGATTTGTCGCCGTCGTCATCATCAACCATCCTCCATCACCAATTTCATGATGCTCACCGCCGTGCGTGAGTAATTCCATTGTAGGCTTACTGGACGGTGATGGGTTGGATGAGATTTACCATGTAATCAAGTTAGTTTTGTTAGGGTTTGATCCCTAGTATCCACTATGTTGTGAGATTGATGTTGCTATGACTTTGCTATGCTTAATGCTTCTCACTAGGGCCCAAGTGCCATGATTTCAGCTCTGAACCTATATGTTTTCATGAATATATGTGTGTTCTTGATCCTATCTTGCAAGTCTATAGTCACCTATTATGTGTTATGATCCGACAACCCCAAAGTGATAATAATCATGATACTTCTCGGTGATGAGCGTAGTTTGAGGAGTTCATGTATTCACCATGTGTTAATGCTTTGGTCCGGTTCTCTATTAAAAGGAGGCCTTAATATGCCTTAGTTTCCGCTAGGACTCCGCTGCCACGAGAGGGTAGGACAAAAGATGTCATGCAAGTTCTTTTCCATAAGCATGTATAACTATTTACGGAATACATGCCTACATTACATTGATGAACTGGAGCTAGTTCTATATCACCCTATGTTATAACTATTGCATGAGGAATCGCATCCGGCATAATTATCCATCACTAATCCATTGCCTACGAGCTTTTCATATATTGTTCTTCGCTTATTTACTTTTCCGTTTCTACTGTTACAACTATTACAAAAACCCAAAAACATTTATCTTTACTGTTGCTACTATTACCATTACTATCATACCACTTTTCCTACTAAATACTTTGCTGCAGATACTAAGTTATCCAGGTGTGGTTGAATTGAAAACTCAACTTCTAATACTCAAGAATATTCTTTGGCTCCCCTTGTGTCGAATCAATAAATTTGGGTTGAATACTCTACCCTCGAAAGCTGTTGCGATCCCCTATACTTGTGGGTTATCAAGCACCGTCTCGGCATAGACGAGATGGACGAGTAAGCCATGTCACTATGGCGCCAACGCTTCCTGCAGGACATCATCAACGAGCCAGAGTTCTACATGCAAAGGAGGGTGGAGAGGGATAAGAGGAGGGCGGAGTGAGCTGCCTATCGCGAGGACAAGCGTAGGCGAAAAGCGGATGCTCAATTCAACATGAGCCTAGGAGCAGCGTCGCCCTGGGAATCCAACGACGATCAGTATCTTCATGCCTACAGTCAGACGTCGGAGGTGGACATCACCGAGGAGGATTTGGACGATGAGGAGTAGTTGAATTATCTATTTGTTTTATCTATCTATGCTGAGAACTATCCTCTACTCTCTAGTTTCTCTACTTCTCGATCTCAGCACTGTAAACGCTTTTTAAAGCGCCGCTCGTTGAAATTCTGTTGGAGATGCTCTAACATGGCATACGAGTGCTTTAAGGTTGCCCAAAAGATGCGCGAGTATTACTAGTAGTATATTTTTCTTGCCATGTTGATATTTTAAAACCGCGAGTGCAAACATGCAGAGGAGCAATGAAGACCAAACACGGGATATTGGGGACATCTTCAAGGAGCGTGGCAAGTTAAAGAGGAGCTCCACCGAACCTGTAAAACGAGCTTTGGTAAGTAACACCCTTTCAATTACTTTCGTTTAGCCTCATGTTCTTCGATGTGTATATGTTGTAGTTTCTGTTTCTCTTAAGCCTCGTGTTCTTCGATGTGTAATAAGAAGAGTCTTAATCATCCTAATGCTTACATTTTTAGCTTGATGTAGGAAGTGGGTGTTCTCACCTTGTAGTCTGTTTTTATATTTTTTTCCTTTTGCATTCACTTCTCGGAGTTATGTTTATCTGGCTTCTACTAAATGGATATGGGTTGCTCTAAGTATTGATCTAAAAAAGAAGTAACTTCATGTCAGGATACAGTTCCTGCGAGGAGGGAAGTATGGTCAACCTTGAGATCATGTTTCCAAAATGAGGTTGGATTACACATAAGGTGCCAGTTCCCTAATGATGCTGGATTAGACACAAGGTGCAAATTCCCAGATGATGCTGGATTACACACAAGCCAGGTGGAGTTGTCAGCTGTTCGTGTCCTTGTGGCTCTAGTAAAGGCTGAAAGAAAGCGTGCAACAGCCCTTGAGAATGTAGCTGTGTTCCCGAAGAAGCGAAAAGAGCAATCAGATGCTCTCTTCACCCAAGCCAAAGAAGAGATGGAAGAAGCCAAAAATAAGCTAGCAGAGGTAGGGCAGGCTAGGCGTCTCCTGCTATCTAAAACTATTGTCAATACAAAATTTCCTTCATAATAGCTAGGTTCAAATGTTTATCCAGTCAACATGCCTATTGTGATGCCCGTGCATCTACTGATGTGGCACAAAATATATTTTTCGGGTCATGTAATAACAGCAATTAATTTCCAAACAATAATAGACGAAGCATTGGACATGGTATAGTTCATGCGCAAGCCCGACATTCCAAGTTCAACTTCCACATCAAACTCATGTTCATAGATATCTGCACATTCATACATAATGTCCACAACCATGATTCACTCAAAGCCAAAAAAATGTGAGGAGAGTTATAAATAAAGAAAAACCTCTAGTTCCTGCTACCAGTGCAAGCACAACAAGTCAAGACCATGCGTAATTAATTATATTTTGGTCATTTTTTGTGTTCTAAAATGCCGACCGGCTCACGGAAGGACGTGTTGCCGGCACACGCGTGGATTCAATGAAGGCAGGCAGGGCAGTCTGAAGAGAAGTCGGTTGCATGCGGTGAGGAGGCGTATTCAGCTGGGCCTGCAGCAAGTGGGGCCCACTTGGCCGGCGCACCAGTTCAATGCCTGCGCTATGAGAGGTCGCGTCCATGTCAGAGCAATCACTCCCTCCAGTCCTTTTTTGTTTGGGTATTCCAAAATCTCGTTCTCCATTCACATTTTACAAGTAAAATTCATGGACAAATTTTGACCCAAAATACGATGGGGACTAGTAAACCAGAACAGAGGTAGTAGTTTTTTTAATCAAAGGAGGGTTTCCCCCTTCCGATTGTCATTACTGAAAACCAGCATCTAAATCTAAACCATAGTATTTGCCCTAGAACTACCAGGTTCAAATCTCGCAACATAAACCCATACAACCATACGCCAAGGAGGTACGTAGTACTATGAATTCCATTTTCGCTCCATACCAATCGTTCTAAAAACTACTTAGTAATTATAACGCGCCATTCAAAATCGGAACTCTTAACCCCGCTAAAAAATGATATTTTAAACGTGGCTACTCGATCTATGGCAACTGGTGAGCCATCGCCTCCAAGTCGTTCACCTGTGGTCCCGACCATCAACTCCTACAGATCAAATTATCACGCGAGCTGACTATTCCTACAAAGGTATCTGCGAATGCAGCAATCGTGCACCTAGGGTTTTAGAGTTTATTTGTTAACGTTGCCTTTACGTAACACTCATGTGTGTGAGACAGCGAGAGACCGACTGCGTGCATGCACCTCTTGTCTTCGTATATGTACTCCACCATTTGTCTGGTGTCCAAAAAATTATAATAACTACTAGCAATGTGCCAATGTGTTGCCACACAATCAAAGTAGATTAATACATATTCACCGATTTGATAGAAAAAGAGTCTAGTTTTGAAATACGTATATCACTAAAAATATGTTATGTTTCACTAAAAATATATTCCTTTGGCGGTTTTGATGAGATAAGGGAGGAATGTTGTTGGTTTCAAGATTCGAGAAGTGGTATATGGCTAATTCCTACTCTTACTAGCAAGATGCCTGTGCGTTGCACGGGACATCAAGATCTCGTGGCAGAAAAGGATGAATGAGGAAAGGCCTTATCTGCAAATGTGGAGAGGAGTGCGGGTAAATTGCCATAGTTTCCTTCCTATCCGTCAGATATAAATCGGACGGCCTACATTGCAGGATGGCAGGCCCACCATCACCACCAACTTTGTTTTTTATCCCTACTCTTATAAAAAGCATAGTCGGTGATGATCGTGTGCATGCCATCCTGCAATATAGGCCGTCCGATCTATATCTGATGGATAGGAAGGAAACTATGACAATTTTGCAAAAAGATACCCACACCCCTCTCCACATTTGCAAATAAGGCCTTCCCTCATTCATCCTTTTCTCCCACAAGATAAACTACTCATACAAATGCAACTTGATGTTCCATGCAACGCATGGGCATCTTGGTAGTTGTTGCAAAAAGCCCATGTGTGTGAGAGAGAGAGGGAGAGAGGAGGAGGACGGAGTGCATGTGTGACAAAGACACAAAGAGTGTGTGTGCGAGAGGTATCAGCTTAAAATGAGGCGATAGTGTATGTGTGCACGATCGAGAGGGCGTGTCTCAAGAAGGGAAGAGAATCTACATAGATACAAGGAGCGGGAGAGAGACATGTATGCGATAGTGGAAGCATGAGTGTGCGGGTGTATAAACCTATCTAGAGGCTAGTCGATAAATGTTTGTGAGAGAAATACGAGTCGGGGGTGCGAAAGCGAGAGTTTTGTGTGTGTGAGAGAGAGACGGTAGTCGGGAAGGGGAGTGGAAGCAGGAGTTGTGTGTGTGTGTG